>NC_046335.1:30711647-30936647 GCF_000738735.6 Corvus cornix cornix | reverse complement strand
TTGTATTTGCATATCTGATTAAAATGCTGTGCTAAAAAATTGTCTTTTTTAATCATTAGCATCACATGTTCTGGTTTAATAGCTTAAATACTACAGAGGATATTGTAACTTTGAGCTCTTATTTGATGGCTGTTAATAGCACTCCTCAGGTATGAAAGACTGAAATTAAAATTAAAACTGTTTGTTGACAAGAAGAATAAATCTTGTAAGATCTTTATGTTCATTATGTTAAGAAATGATTCACAGACAAAAAACAGGTATTGATTTTAGCAAATTAAGGAAACCAGAATATGTATCAGAACTTACTTAAAGATCCTAAATTCTGCTTAAAAGCACAATCTGCTGGCTCTGCAAAATTCTGGAAATGCACCCTGCCGTTTGTACTAATTGGTGGGAAATTCGGGCCTGTGTCAAAGACAACTAATTGTCTGATGAAAATAGCTTGTTTCTGACATCAGTAGGTACCACACCCCTATATCACATGAGGAGGGTTTCAAAAAGGTGTTATATATTGTCATGGTAATTATAATTGGGTTATATGTATCCAAGGTACAGAACCCATACAAGGTGATGGCATAAAAGAGGGTCTTATAAATGAGACTGTAGGGCATTTAACTAAACAATTGCATGCAGAATAAAGAGCTTACATAAAAGTGTGTATTATGCAGATCTTAGAAACCTGTGTCTCTGAGAAGACACTATTTTGACCATAATGCATTCTGTCATGTGAGATAAAATGCAGAGAACATTTACATTTCTCCCACTCACTGAGCTTCTATCACACGGCTTGCATTTTTCTCACATCAATGGGCATCTTTTTAAACATTATATTCATGTCTGTCTCTCTTGATGGCAAATAAAATTCAATAAATAAAATACTTTATGATAAATATGTTAGATTTAAGAAGCAGTTGTGATAAAATGCTCAGGTTTTCAAAAAAGATTTGTTAAAAACAAATAAATTTAACAAGACTTGTACACAAGCTCAAAATATATTAATATATTGTAGATGATGCACAATAACATAATGACCCAAAAGGACATTTGCACAGTTTTTCACACTGCTTAACTTACTGCTAAGTAAGACAAATAATCAACAGAACGTGGACTCAGTGACTCTGTAGATCAGATCAACATATGACTGCTGCAACAGCGTGACTTGCCAGGGCACCACAAACCAGCCACAGTTACAGATAGTTACTGTATAGCAGGGGACATGCTCACTACAAAACCATCAACAAGTCTATTGTCACTTGGAATCCTGTTGTAGAACACCAAATATTTCTATCAATACTATAACACAAAGCATACTCTTTTGCGGTCATCAACCAGATTGGTGTACTTGGCAAACCAATAATTTGTAATAAAATATAATTAGTGCATGCAATTTAAATTTCTTTCTGTGTTCCTGGTAATAATCCTCTTTTGGGTAATTTGAAATTGTACTGTTAGTGTGCATCATCTTACAGTTAAACAAATAGAAAACTTACTGCAAAACAGTGTCATTTTACAATTTTGCTTCTAGCCTCTTCAAGGTGTCTATTTCTCCAATATTATTCCTAGTTTTCTTTTTTTTTTGCTTTTGAAACTATAAAGCATATAAAAAGTAAAGAGTCTTTCCGTATAATTTAATTGCTTTTATTTGATTTTCAACTTATTGGTTTCCTACTTTTTTTTGTTAGTAACTACTTTAAAAGAGCTTTTTTAGTGTTTTATTATTATTTCCCTTATGCAACTGCCAGAAAAATCAGACAGATAAGATGCCTTTTGGCATTTTTAGAAATGTAAATTAAGAAAGAGCCTAGCACTGATTCAAAGATCTTAGAATACAAACAAGATGAGTATTATTATTATTTTTGTTATTATTATTTACTTTTGAGTAAGATAGTTCCATAATGCCGCACAAATAAAGTGAATCCAGACCTCTCAATTCTCAGTCCAATGGCTAAACTATACGTCAGCCTTCCTGAAATTTTGAGACTATGGGTCCTACTCCCCAAAGAACAAGGCTCAAGCATACACTTCCATCTCCACATATTTTAATCAGGTGGAATAGGTTACATATGGAGACACAAAAAATTGATGTAGGGTAACTACATCTGTTTTACATTTAAGTTTTTAATTAAAAAAAAAAACCCACAAAAAACCGGAGCTGTTTTATCAGATAAATATACCCACTGAAATGGCAGGGTTTCATGAGCACTCCTCATCCCAGCTATTCACTTTATTCCAGCTTTGCCAGGGAAGTCTCTTAAACTAAAGAATGAACATGTCTCATTTCAGATCAGACCAGTTTTGCATAGTAAGTCACACAGCTAGATGGAGGAGCAGGTTGAGGATAGACCATAACTGCAGGAAAATATTAAAGGCTAATATCACTTTCTTACTCTCTTCTTAATGTGATGTCAGGCTGTATCTGCAGGCATGCTATGCTTGTGAACTGGGGATAAGTTACAGTGGCAAGATCCATTGCTGTAAGAAACGATTTTCTTCTATACCTGCTAGAGAGTGACAAAGACTTTCTTAAGCTTCAGAAAGGCACTTCTTGTTTGAAATGGAGCTGCTGCTGCCCCATCTCTCAATTTCCTCAACAAAATGCGAGGTAGCGCTCTTTACCATGAAGGCAAATTGCTTCACATTCATCTCAATATTTGATCTATGTTCATCTGAACTATATACTGCTCAGAGGCCAGTTATCCATGGCAGGCTTCAGCATTCCCCAGTAGCCCTACTGTAGTGGTGCAGATGGCTGCAGCTACTCTTTCTCCTGAGAAGAACTCAGACAACCAGCTGTGGTGGTTAGCAACCCAAGTTTAGCATGTAACTTTCAGTCATGGTGAGAACCCACGATTCCCTTATTTTGTCTTTTGCATGTTTTCCCCTGATTGGTTAACACTTTGTCTACCGGTGTTATGTTTGAAGTTATAGATATTCATTTTCCTTCTTTAATATGTATTAGATCTAGAAAGTTCCTTGTTCCTCGACGCCCCATTGGATCCTTCCCTGAGTCCCTCCTATGTGTTGTTCCCATTGGTTCCCTTCCTGTCAATCCCACCTGCTTGTCTCTATCCCATTGGCTGAGATCCCTTTCCCCACCTATTCTGTACCCGGTATAAGATCCCTGGACCCTGCCACCAATTGGCCTACTTTGTCCCTGTCTTTTCACAGGGGTAAGCCTGCATGGAACACATACAGAGAGTCCCTTCTCTTTACTTCTTTGCCTTTGTGCCTGCTTAATGGTGACAGAGAGATCCAGCCCCTTTTGGGTGAGGAGCTCTACCCCGTTTCATTGTGTGATGGGCACTGAGTGCCGCCTTCCAGAGGGGTTTCAGCATTGACCTCCGGGCTTCTTTGTGTCGGTACGCGACACAGTGTGTCCCTTCTGCCAGCTCCCAGTGGCTGAAAACCCCTCCCAAGTGGCGCCCAAGCAGAGCAGGGTCTTCTCAAGAGGGACTTAAGGCAGGTCTCAGTCATCAAGGGATCTCGTGCCTCGGGACAGCCACCGGTTCCGTAGAGGTACGCTGCGTTTTAGCAGTGGTGTTCTGGGAGGAGACCAAACCTCAGCTCAAGGACCGGTCATACGGCGAAGGGCTCCAGCAGCAGTTTTTCATTCCTGGGACCTATCTTTTGTGTACATGAGTATCTAAAATTTTTCATAGGGTCCCCGGGGTGGTACATTTTAAGGTTTTTCATTTTACTGCTGTTGGGGGGTGAAGTTAAGCGCAGCCTTTTGTGGTAATTTTGTGTTACTTTTCACTGCACTAGAGGGAGGTTTTTAACCAAGTTGGGGTTCCCTGGAAGCAAGTGGGATTAAGTTTTCTAAGGCTTTTAGTCATTGGGTGTTTCTGTATTTCCCCCTGAACAAATGCAAACACTGTCCTTTTGGGAACAGCCCTAAGGCAGAGCGGGGACACCTCTGTAGTGAAGAGGATTAAAGAAAACTCTTAAGTTCTATCAGGGGCTCAGCGGGGGAGACCAGCAACTTTCTGGGGAAAGAGAAGACTAGTCTAAAGTTGGTGGACCGCCCTCAAGACTTTTATTTGACCCTCTAAAGTAATATGGGTCACTTCTGTATCCTTTTCTGTTAATTGCCTTTTATCTTGAAGGTTGGGAAGAGAGGAAGATGGGGGCAGAGTTCTTTCGTCTTTTACAAGGAGTTTTTCTCCCTGCTCTAAAACTCCTTGTTCAAAAACATTATTATTATACCAGGGAAGGTTTAAAATATTTTGTTCAGTGGTTATTTAGGCAGTGGTTAGTTGAGTATTTAAAGCGCTTCATGTGATGGTTATTTATGTCGGAAAAAGGTCTTTGCTTTACAAACTAGCAAAAGCTATTGATAGTTTTATGAAACGGTTGGGAAATGTTAACCGCAGTTTAAAATATCCTTCACCGCTTCCCTCTCCCTACATCCCTGTTCCCTCTGCCCCGCTTCAAGGGAAACCGGGAGATGAATTCTGCCAAAGTGCACAGGTCCGCTACTGTCTGCCTGTTCTCTCGCGATCTCCTTTGTTCCCTGCCCATGGTGGTGCTGGCCAGGCCACCCCAGGTCCTACCCCAAACCTCTTCCCTGTACCCATTTCCCCAGTTTCTTCCACTTTAAAGTTGTTCCAAGATCGTGGTGGCAGCAGAATCAGTTCCACTGTCCCACCTGCTACGTTTATTTTTAATTCTGCCATCTCCACTGCCCTCATCCAAGATGGCAGACACCTTGTGGCGCCCACGGTCACAGTGGTGGGCTTTTCGCCTGCGCACGGTCCCTCTTCTGTCCCTGCCCCCCCCATGCATCGATACGTGTTGCGTCGGGCCCTTCCCCCTCCGCTGGGACTCCCTTCCCAGCCACGGACCCTGCCTCTCCCTCCTGTGTCCCTGTGCCCTCCATCGCTAGTCCTGCCCATGAAAACCAACCCACCTCACATTCGCACGCGGTTGAGACCAAGAGTAGGGGCGGTAGCAGCCAGGGAGACTCCAAGACGCTCAGGGACAGCGGCACCTCTGCATGCGCTGCCTTAGTATCCTTCCCTTCGCCACCCAGCCACAGTGAAACTGCAGCCACCTGCACCACTACACCCTACCTATTCCAAATGTTCTATGTGGTCTGCTGCCACTCACAAGCTTACCATTGCTCATTTAAGGGCCAAATAACAGCAGTAATTTTACCCATTGATGCATTTATCTCTGGAACATGCTCACAACTGTCCTAGTTTCATGTTCCCAGCCAGCACTGTGTTAAAATACTTCTCAAATAGATCCTGTTTTCTTATGTCACAAAGGGCAAAGCATCATTTGATGCCATAGTATTACCATGCTGAATTTGGTTAGACTCCTTGCAGGATAGTTTAGGTATGGTTGGCCACCTCTTGGCTCTGGGAGCTGTGCTTAATGACTGCTCAAAATTCCCTTCAGCTCAATGTATTAAGTTTGTCAAGCCATTCAAATCACAAAATTGACTTTAGAACACAAAATAGTCAGAAATAAATTAACCTGTTGGAAGTTTTTATATTTGTCTTCTGGAATCTAAGCCTTTAATTCTAATTTTCAAGCTTTAGTTCATTGGCACATGAGATGGGAAAAACCTACAATTTAAAATACAAAATCCCCAAATTTCCAACACTTGTTAATACATGTCCTTTGTTTTTATTGCTTCATGCAAAGCAGATAAAATATCATGAGATCCATTATGAATTAAGAGTTTAGGAACAATGGTCTTGCAGGACTTATCTAACACGATGTGCTGAAACTAAGAGACTGATATTTTTTAAAAGATTCTAAAAATCTGAAATTTATATTGAAGTTCTTTATATAGGTTAGGCATCTATAGTGCTCAAACGTAATTTCTGGGTAGGTTGAGGAGGACTAGAAAGGAACCATCATGATTAGAAAGTGGAGAAGACATTTTAATCCTTGCAGGAAACTCAATTGAAAACATCATCACCACACCACCACTACTATGGCCAGTAGTTGTACTTTAAATTTTGACAGCCTGATTTAGAATATTTCTCCCTAAAAATACTAAAATAATGTTTCCTATTCAGATCACACTGAAAAACTATTTTTAAAATTAAATTATTTCAATCTTTTGCTTGCAAAAGAAAGGTTAAGCTGTTTTTGAAATACTTCCCTGCAATGTAAAATGGCTTAATAATTTCAGTCCTATATTGGGTGGTGAAGCTTAAAAGCAGTTACCGAAACTTACAAATTATAAATTAAATTTCAGCTCAATATATTCCTATTTCTTTATGCTATTAAAACTTCATATGCTTCAAAACAGAATAGATACAGCTTTAATGTTTAGAAGAAGCTCTGCATGTAGTTAGCAATCATTTCTTAATCCTGGAGACAAACTTGCAATAACATTAATACTCATGAAACTCTGATGATCAAAAGTTGCTCGCTCAGGCTGACTAGTACCACTTCTTTTGAGATAGGTTTTTCTTATGTCTCAACTTCTCACTGTAGAAGCTCCACATGTTTCTTTGTACTCTCATGTTCATATAATGGAACCAATTTTCTCTTCAAAAAGGATTTCTGGTTAGAAACCTGTTCCCTTGCCCTTGCCATTTCAGAATCCTGCCAAAGAGAGATAGCAGGAGTAGAGTGCAGTGAGGAGGTCAGAGGAATGGCAAAGGAGATGTCTGCATAGACTACAGCTTTCTTTTTTAAACAATTGCCACACATTCTGCCCTGCCAAACAACTTGCTTTCAGAGAAATTCAAAAGGTTAAAGCAGAAGTCATTCCTGGAAAATTCCTTGGTTTTTAGTTAGTATCCAGTGAGCTTAAAAAGTAGGAAAGTAATAAAGTCACTAACAAATATTTTGCCTAAAGGAATATACAGACTGGACAAGCTTTAAAAAAACACCAATAGTAATTTTCCCCATTGAAACTAGTCCAAATTCCCACTGTTTTCCAGTGGGACTACAAATAGAATCATGTCTCATCCTATTACTCATTTTAACATTGTTTTAGGACAACTATCACTCCTTTCATGATTACTGTCATTTTGATTATATCAATCTCTAGGAAAAATAGTCACCTACCATGACTCCACTCTGCTATGCCATGTCTCAAAACAGAGACATTTTTCTCTATTTTAGGTTTATAAATCCACTAAGACACCTATATTTAGCTATTAGACATATCATTTGGGTTTGTTTACATGGTACAGAACTGTAGTTTTCAGCAACCCTTGTTCCTCACAGCAAGATATAAAAAAATTGTTCACATTTAAAGGTCTAATCTAGGACTTGGATGACCCCAGTGTCAGTTCCCTACAGTGCCAAAGAAATTATTAGACCTACAAAGGCATCCTCACATAGGATAACTCACAAAATTATTTGGTCTTTATTGCAGGATCTAAGCAGATACTGCAGTAAGTCTCCATGAGCATGCCATCAGAACGTCTCAAACACATGGTCTCTGTTGCTCACTCCCCCTGCTTCTATGAATCCTCCATTTTTTTCCTTGGCTCTGTTTCACTAGAAGGGATTATAGAATATTCTGGAATCTTGTTTCTAAGCCTAATTATACTAGTATTGTCCTAAATGGTGAACTGAGTTTGAGAAATCTAGTACATCAATGCTACTTCTTTTGTCAAGCATTTTGTCTTCTGAACTACTGTGTAAATAGGGGGGTCTTGACACAGCTATTAACACTTTTAGTGTAAACAATAAGCATGATTTATACTGTAGATAACAATATATATTACTTTCTAGAGTCTTACATGAAATTTTGCAACAAAATCCACAATCCTCTTAACACTCTGGCAGGTCGTAACAAGCAAGGTCTGTAGCTTTTCCCCATTCCTCCAGCTGGCACCAATTTTATGTCTTTCTTCTGTTCCTCTTCAAAGGCGCCCAGGGGCAGCAAAAGGAAACCTGCTCATGCCCTTAGAGCACTCATAATCTTGACTGCCCCTGTCAGGGCTCCCCAAGGCTCCCACCACAGGACCCTGTGTCAGCCGTGTGACACCATGTGGCTCAGGAAGCACTGAAAGAAAATCTGTACTTGAAGAGGCAGAGTGACCAAAAGCATACCCAGGGCTGTCATAAAGAAGCAGCCCAACCCCTGATGCTGTGGGAGATTTGTTTACAGACTCTGTCTCTTCTGAATTTGCGTTTTTTCTTCAGGTTTGTGTTCAAGTAAAATCTAGCTTTAAAGCTGGGGGGGGGATTTGTTGTTTTATTGTTGTGTTTTAAAACCAACCTTTTTTAGTACTTTGGGATATTCACTGAAAGGAAAAGGTTTTGGCAGAAATTACTGGCAAAGTCCTGTTATGCCTCTCAGACCAAGATCTGTGCTGTAAAACAAAGTTCTGCTTTGTTCATCACCCCATTCCACCCCAGCCCAGCACAAAATAAGTTCCACTTTACATCTCCATTAACCCCACTTCTGCTGAATTCCTGCCTCTTCCATCATACACACTGCTCAAGAGAGCCTCAGAGGTATCCCAGTGCAGTGGTTTGCATTTCACCTTCTAAATGCAAAAAACTTACTTTTATGGTGACATAAACTCTGATCCAATAAAATATGCTTTAAGAACCACTTAAAATGGGTTTTAATCTGAAAAATAAATCCATCACTTTTCACTCTGGCGAGACCCTAAAGTTATGTCAATGAAGAGTTTGGCCTGCTTAAGATCTGCATTTTTCTACATACTTAATAACTTGCATTTTGTGAGAACATTTTCAAATTACTAAAGAAGTCACAATACTGGGGCAAACTTCTTCGTGTTCATATTCTTAAGGTCATATGAAAATATGTTACACTTCCCTGCAAACCCAGTTAACATTAGAAGTCTCTGACACTTTATCTGAGACAAAGAGATTTCTGGGGAAGCTTTCTAACCCCCTCAATTGTTATGCAAATAGTTAAAATATTGAAATGAATGTAAGGAGTTATACTCATACACGTCAGTCCTGTTATAATTTGGAGACAATGAATAATATATTTCAGACAAAGTGAAGGCAGCAATAGAAGTAAACTAAAATAGGAAAATTACGCCCACCAGGCATTTAAATTTAGGAGCAGAATAAATTATCCATACATTAAAAGGTTCATATATTTCAAAGAAATCATAAAAAAGTTTAAAAAATAACTGAGAAAATGTAACAAAAAGCAGAATAATTCCAAATGTGATCAAAGCTGGTGAGAAAACCTATTAAATGGATATCCTTATTGCACAAAAATTACAAAATACTACTTTCACAGATCTACTCTTTTAACAGATATTCACTTAGAGTGTCTGCTGTTTTATGAAACAAGTTTTAATCTGGTACACCAAAAAAAAAAAAAAGCATTACAATTAAGAGTTTTATCCACTCAAATTTCTATTGCATTTTTTCATCTTTTGCCACAATGGACATTTTTTGCTTTTAATCAAGTGTACTCTTTTATCTGGTATACTTCCAAAAGGACTTCCATACAGACTTGTATGATTCAGTTCACTGCATATGCTATTCTTACATATATATTAATTTAAAAACTCAGAGTGTTTGAAGAAACCCCCAAAATACCTCAATCATTTTCTCAGGTTGAAGAGCTGATTCTCCCAATATTCATCCGGGCCTTAGTTACTACTTTGTTTATGTAGTACTTTCAACCCTTTGCCACTGGCACATCTGTAACAGGATCTGAACTGTTACTGTCCTGATTTTATAACAGATTGTGATAATAGTATCTGAGGAGAACTCCAAGTTTTGTCACTAAGGTGGCTTCAGAATTAGGAATAGAGGAGATGCTCTTACTCATGCTATGACTTAAGAACAGCCCTACAAACAAATTTTATCAGACCTCCAGTGAACTGAGCTAATGATATATAATGTCCAGTGAGGAACAGGCTCATCCCTATTTTATATTGCCATTTAACATTGCTATTTAACAGAGATTACATAACACTTCCCAGCTTCAAATGGAATGAGCTGCTTTGTACCTAATTCTGAGAGAATTAATACCTTCAAATGAATCCAGCCAGGACAACCAACACTGGTGTGACAAGGGACAGTAGCACAGTTCTGTGGCTTTCTTCTGTGGTCAGAAGTGGTTGCAGAACAGTGACCAGTGGACTGCAAGCCGGACTGGTCACAGAAAAGTGGATTTCAGAGATAGGCATGAAAGCATTTTACCGTCTTACAGAGCACTGACGATATCTGACTTCATTGTCTGGCTTCTGAGAACCACGTCATGGTACCATGTCAGAGAAGTAACAGTGAGTCAGTTTGCTTTTTGCAAATGACTTGTGGTTATGTCATTTAATTATGTGATCACAGAGAAATGAAGGCTAGATCATAAAATTACATTAGAATTGTGTAAGATCCACACAAAAATGTGTAAGATCCATACAATATTAGGAGATATTTCGTACTAAGAAAAGTTCAGGTGGCAGACACAGGAGTATGACTCCTGATTTCACAATAGTGGGAAAGTTATTTATTTTTATTTGCCATACCATACAGATTTATTGCTCTAAGTTTATCCAGTGTGCATCCTGGGCATCTCCCAGGCACCTGCATACAAAGGAAAATTATGCCACAAAACGATAGCTACTATGCAACTATTCTGTGTATTCTCGTGTGTGTGCAGTAAGTGTGGCTCTGTGTGAGGTGGTTCATTCCACTTGGAAAGCTGGTGGCATTGTATCCAGTGTGTATTAAAAACATCTCCAAAGGGACTTAAAGTGTAGCAGTTTTCATGCTGTAAACCAAAGGCTCTATTATTGCATACTTATTTGATGTATAAAAGCCACAATAGAGCCACAACTGATGTAAGAAGGACAAATCTCTGTTGAAAATCATTAGAGGTTCATCAGTATGATGTGTGCCATTATTTATAACTTAATGAATGTTAGCTAAAAATCACTGAATAGCACTTTACTTATTAACATATTTCGAGCTATCTGTGCTCAGCGCTACCATAATTTTGGTAGCATAGCTCTGAAATATGCAAGTCTTGCTAGCTTATGGGGAATACATGGGCAGAATAAGAATGTTCCAAAGGGCTGTGTTCTTTCTGAGGAGGAATAAATGCATACGAGATTCCCAATCAAGGAAATTTTATAGTATGGAATCCAGACGAGACTGATATATAATGCAGAAATTTATGCTTCTTAATTTAGCTGGTCAAGTTTAATGGAAATTATAGGTTTGCTGTGAAACGATATAGCTAAGGAGTTACACAGTAGTAGGTCACCAAAGAAGCCATCCCTCCTGCCTTCCCTAAACTTAGGTCTTTTGGGATATGTGGTTCAGTCACTGATTGGTATTTGTAACATGTTGTGACTAGTAAAATTCAACTATTCCATTTTGTGAGAGCTGGATCTTTACCTGCAACTTCTGGCAGTGCAATTTCACTAGCTCTGAGTGTAGGGTTTTTTGACTGATGAGTCATTCATATGAAGTTCTAATGAACACATAATTACATCACTGTGTCAATTCCTACAATTTTAAAAGCTTTCCCACTCCCACCAGCAGGGTTTTTTTTTTAAATGGCTGGATACCTAGAATTGCCCTTTCTTCAGTGATTTGAAGTAGGAATATATCACCTGAAAGCAAGATAACAGGATAAAATTATCCTTTATTACTTTTGGGACAAAAGTATATAAACTTTAGGCCTCCAAACCTAAACTCTCACTCCAAATCTAAGCTTCACAAACACAAAGAGACAAAGGGGTGTGGTCTCTGGCTGCATGTGACTACGCCCTGTCCATACGCTGGCAACCTCAAGTTGCAAAGGAGCATGGATTTCTAGTTATGTTAGGAGTGATTTGGGACAGATTAGAGTGCTTTTCTAAACACTGACGGTAAAGAAATGTACATCAAGAGATGGCAGGAACTGTCCAGGCTTTTGATGGAGGATTAATGAAAGATGCAAAAGAGGGATAATCTATAATTTCCTGTCTAAAGTATCAGGCTGAATAACCGAATTGCTCAGAGACAAGGATCTTATTTTCTCAAAAAAACCCCGATATTTTTTCTAAAATGTGGGGTCCTTTCCAGGGGGCTGATGACTCCTAGGAAGAATCTCCAGGTCACTCAGACATGGGGAATCAGCTTTGCATTTTATAAGGCCAGACAGTTTCAGAATTGTGAGTTGTGCTGAACAAATTATTGATAGAAAATTAAGAGAAGTTAATGAAATTGGAATATGATCGAACCATAAACTTTCGCATCTAGTATTTTCTGCATATTCAGCATACCTTATTCTTCACTCTCTCATGTATGTGAATAGCTAAATAATGTAAATCATCATTTTACTGATCTAAATAAATCCTCATCAGATAGCTTTAATTACGCAGGTATAGTACAGCTCCAATCCCAATGGAAAATGAATTGAAGACAGTTTTTAAAAGGATAAAGAATGGTGGATTCTAATTTTTACTGATGAAAGAAGATGAGTGAATTCTGCAAATAGAGGAGCTGAACACTCAGGATGCAGAAGCTTCCTTTGTATCTTATTTTCAGCCAAAGAAAAATAATATGTCTTTCTTCTTTTCCTTTAGGAAGGGAAAAAAAAGCAAAAAAGCTGTGTTTTTCTCCCAAGTTATGTCATTTCTTTCATATATGTCTTTTCTTTGTTCAAAAAAAAAGCTTTTGCCTCTTGCCTACATGCCTGGTTTTCAGTGCCATATGTCAAAATCTTACAGTCAACTTTTGATTTTATCACCTATTCAGTACACAAGAAAAAAAGCAATTACTTTAAGTACGCGGTATGTGGATTTTTTTTTAAATTTATTTCCATTTTAAAACCTTATATTCCAAATCCCAGTCTTAAAATTTGTCAACACAATATAATTTTTTGATGTCTTGCAATTAAATCATTCTGATTTCACATTATCATGAAATCATCCACTTGGAGAAAATATCTACGAGTCCTGATTTGCCTTTCTGAATCTATTTTTCACAGTTGCAAAGTCCTGGTGAAATAAATTAAATTACTACAGCAGTATGTAACTAATTTTATGTAAATTAAGGTGTTAATGTTCTGAAACGCATTCCTGAAAATGGTCTGTTTTCTCTTGCAGCTTTTCTTCATTAATGCCACAATGGAAACCCAAAAATTAATTTCTACAAGACTAAGTGTTGTTCCCTGACCTTTAAAGGAATTAATTTTATAGATAGTCTTAATGGTCATCTGACACTTCTCAGTAACCCACCCAAATAAATCAACACTCCTGCCTGCATGCCAACAGAATGGGTGAATGTGAGTAGAGGGTTTTTTAAACATCGGATGATCTAAGCAAGTTTTAGTTGTGTTGCTGGGTACATAATTATTGTAATGTTTTAACCTCTGTTTGTAGCAGTCCCCTAACACAAGCAAAATTGATGCTGTAGGTTACCAAGAAAATACAAGATTAGCAGAATGAAAATAAGTATAATTAGAAACCAGAAAAATGCAAAGTTAGAAAAAGCCTTATTGTTTAACTAGAAAGGCTCAAGTAAGAAATATATTCAGACAGACAAAAAAGAGGCAAAACTTAAAAAAGGTAGCTAAAACCTCAATTTCCAGCTACCAGTTTCCTCACTTTGTCTGTCATCAGATTAGACCGAGAGAAGCCATGATTATCTTTTTAATTGATTTTGCATACAGGTCCAAATTGATTCTATGTTAATTTTTTTTTGATGTATTCTAAATAATCATCTGGAGTACTTAAATAAACCGGGTCATGTCCTTCAACTACTGGGCAAGCAATTATATTGGCTTTCTGCTGCTACAACTTTTCTGCATGTATCAGAATATTGTATACAGCAGGGTGATTTTTATAAACTGATAAACTCTATCAGTTTAATGCACACCACTTGCCTCTTCAGTGTGAAGGATGAAAAGATGAGAAGATATTCTTGCTCTGTTTCTGAAAGTCCAGTTTCCAGAGAAATTTTCTTGCCCTGGTTATTTTGCCTACATTGTACTAGTTTATCTACTTGCCAAAATCTATGAAAGTTTTGACATTGGCCTCAGTGAAAAATCTGATGGTTTTGCATAGCCACATACCACTGAGTGGTATGCTCACTAATGCTACCACATTAGCATCTCAGTGTTACAAAGTAAAAGTTACCAATTCTCATAAAATAGTTGTATTCCTCCTAAAAGGTCTCAATCTGAGATCAGTATAAGAAAATCTAAATATTTTTTTAAAAATGAACATGAATATTAAAAACTTAAAATCCACGCTGTCAACACAAAGAATCATGGATTTAGAAAAAATTGGAAATAAATGTTGGCAGTCCAGATTATTTTTTATTATTTGAATGTGATTGACAATGTTATTTGTATTTTTCAGCTATGCAATATACATATATAAATATATATATATAAAGAAGATATAGTTAATTTATTTTCCACAGTGTGAAGATATTTAGGATGGTTGATTTAAGCTTGCCTGAATTCCTAAAGGTCTGTACCCCCACTTTTATCCAGCATGACTTCAAAAAGAGTCTTTAAACTCTCCCAAGCCAGTCACTTCATGAAACTGACTGAGACTCAAGAGTGACCAAAGTTGATATATTCTAACAGCAACAGTAATGCTTCTGAGCCATACAGGTTAATGAGTTACTACTGTGCATCAGCTAAGGGTGGTGGCTGCTTATTCACTCTGTTTGTGCCAAACACAAGGTAAAACACATTAGGTTAAACTTTAATGAAAAAAGGTTATACTAATAAAAGGTTGTACTTTGGATTCACCAAAGGCTAAGAGTTCGTTTAGCACCTCTTAAAGCAATGGCAACTTGATGAAATAGCTGAGCCCCATACAAGAGAGATTAGAATACAATAATAGTCCAGTCACCCTGATTTCTGGTTCCCTGTTGTAATTATTAAACAAAATCCAGATTCATAGATTTTTCTGGCAATATTTATTTGTGCAAGGAAGTATGTTGTCAAAAACTTGAGTAGCAGTCAGCTTCATTCAATCTGTAAGTGAGTAATCACCATCTCTCCTCTAGTATTATTTCCTTAGAAACTGAGATCTGGGCCTTCATCCACCTTCACATGTGTCTAGACTGTAAATAAAAATAAACTTCTTCTGAAAGTTAGGGCAGCTGAACCTTGTGTATACAGTCTACTAGAATGGAGGCAATACCTATTGCAAGGTGGTACATGAAAAGGAGTGGCTGGAAAGGCAAAAATGAAATAAACAGAAGAGCAGTCATGTAAAAAGTTTCCCTTTGAAAGCTATGAACAGTCCTGAGAAACAGGAGAGAAATTGATGAAATCTACTCCACAGCTGACATGAATTCTGGAGTAAAATACCCTCTTGACATCATGGAAGCTTATATATCCTTCAACAGGGAAGAATGGGAAAACGTAAAAAATTCATAGGGTTTTTTCTGAAAAAATACGGAATTTTCAAAGAAAATTTCTTGATCTGAAAAATTACAAAAGTTACTGAATTTAGCTTTAATTGCATATAATCTACTGCCTGATTTCAATTGAAATATTATTTCTTTCATTTACTGTTTCTATATATATGAAGGTTTAAATTTTCAAGTCCGTTACATTTATGCATACTCTTCTAAAAGAGCCAGCATAACCACTACTAAGTTAGTATTCCAGCACTTTTATTTAGACACATGATTCTCAAAAGTCAAGCTTTGTCTTCTGGTTTCTCATTCAGTAGCTTTCTTGTACAGTTGAAGATGTGTAAGGTATTCTCAGCCAGACCTCCTGTGGATTCACACAATGACTGAGGTTGGAAGGGATCTCTGGAGGCCGTCTTGTCCAACCCCTTTCTGCTTAAGCAAGGCAAGTTAATATTGTCTGCCCAGGACCATGTCCAGACAACTTCTGAATCTCTCCAAGGATGGAGACTCATGACCTCCTTGGGCAGCCTGTGTCAGTCAGTCACCCCCACAGTGAAAGAGTGGCTGCTGATGTCAAGATGTCAGGAAGCGTACCTCTGGTCCTGTCACCAGGCACCACGAAGAAAAGCCTGCCTCCATCCTCTGTCCCTCTTCCCTTCAGGTCTTTATACACATTGATAAAGTCTCCCGTGAGCCTTCTCCAAGTCAAACAGTCCCAAATCTCTCAACCTTTCCTCATAGGAGAGGTGATCTAGATCCTTATTTATCTCAGTGGTGTTTTGCTGGATTCCCTCCATATGCTTCGTGTACTGGGCTGTAGAAAAGACAGGAAATGTCGCCTCCCTTGACCAGCTGGCAAGGTTTCTGAAGCAGTCCAGGACACTGTTGACCTTCTTTCCTTGAAGGGGCTAATTTCTGGCTCCACCAGCGTCGACCAGCTCATGTCCTGCAAAATTACATTTACTGGTCAGGCCCCAGCAAATACCAGTGTGTGCAATTATTCCTCCCCAGGTACAGGACTTTTTACTTTGGCTGAAATGCACAAAGCTCCTGTCAGCCTATTTCTCCAGCTTGCCAAGGCCCCTCTGGTTGGGAGTGCAAACCGCTTTCTCTTACTGGTATGGCAAATTTTCCTCCAGATCATTTTCCTAACCTGGGACTTCTTACAAGTACTTTCCCCTGCAGCATGATCTCTTGGTTTCTTTCTGCCTGAATGGAAGCTGAGTGTAGCAAAGGGTGTTCTTGAAATCAAGATTCTCCAGGGACCAATTTGTCCTTTGACACCAAGTAATATATGTGTAGTCACACAATATATTAAATGCAGTTTAAAAGTAATAATGTTTGAAATTGGTTTTGCATCTAGTGTGAACAAGACTTTTGAAACAAGAACAGAACCTTTTGAAACAGGTCGGAATTTAGGAAGGCTGGTGCAGCAATGCAGAAGTGCAGTTTACTGTAGAAGGTAAAATCTTGGCAACTGTGGTCCTGTCTGCTCTACAGCTCTATTGGAGTTCGCACATGGAGTTTCAAATGAAAATAGATATGCTTCATCATTCTTGTTCAGTATGTCCCTTCTCCATGGTGCCTTATTATTATTACAATTTAATGTGGTGGCACCTAACTGGCAGAGTCAGGTTATATTCCAGTGTGCTAAACAAATGTAATAAATGACATGACAGTCCCTGCCACACAACATGGACTTCACCCTGACAGGACTAGATCCAGCGAAGGAAAAAGCAATGATCTATTCTGACAAGATTCTGAAGGTATTTAAAACAGATGGAAAACCCTAGACTCAGTATGAATGTCCTCCTTAACTGCCTTGAGTCAACATGAGGTAGTTTATTTCATACAGATTGCTGTACAGAGCCAAGAGCATGGATTTCCATACCAAAGGCTGATAGACAAGTATGTAGTTCCACATACTATGAGGTCCAGTAAATACTTATTCTCTGGTTTTATACTTTCAGTGGCACTTTCTGAAGCTCACAGGTAAGCTGCCTGTTGTCCAGTTTCAAAGTCTGTCTAATGACAAACGGATGTAACTTGGTCATGCCAAACTTTTGGTTGCCTTTGGAAAAGAGATGCAGGAATTATGGCTGCAGAAATCAAAGGCCAGCTCTGGTTCAGAAGAAAACAGTCCTTTCCTAATCTGCTTAAAAAATAATGGCATTGCATTCTGCTATAGACTTTTAAGTTATGATTACTATTTTCTACCATATAGAAATAAAATTTTAAATATTAACCACCATAAAAAGATCTTTAATTAATATTCATATGCTGTGTCATATTTAGAGGCACAGAGTGCACAAGGATATTCCCTTCTTCCATCAATATGTAGTCTGAAAAGCCAGCCTGATACCAGTATATTAGACTTGGTCTGAATTTCTTTGTATTTTTACATTCACTTTCCATGTAACATATCGAGCTGCTCATGGGCAGACATCATAAAATGTGGGAAATTATTTGTGACTGACTGTAAGACAAAAGCACTGCTATTGCTATTTGTTAACACTAGGGAAAATAATGCATTTATGTCTTCATACTGGTGTATTTGGTAAGTAAATATTACATAACATAGTATTAGATGCATTAACATAATGTAAGACCAATAGTCTTTAATAAATTTCCCTGCTTTGATACTGAAACAAAGAATTGCTGTTATGAACAAGAGCATAACACCTGCATTTTTCACCGAAAAAACATTTTGCATAATGAATTCTCTAGATTCTGCTATTGTTCAGTGAAGTACACACTCATGCAGAGAACTGCAGGATGGGGATTTCAATAGGAAACTAAGCTAATTTACGGCAACATCTAAGTAATAAAAGAAAGGCATGAAAAACATGGTAAATCTGTGCCTGAGCACCCTGCCTTTCAAAGAAATGAGACTACAAGGTAATACAGTGTTTTGTGTTTACTGGAATCTTGGATATAATGACAGGCACAAGTGTAAGGAGCCAACATCAGTCTTGTCAGTTTTGTTAGTCTTACATAGGATAGAGTGTGCACGCTCATATTCTTCTGGACCTAGACACTGTTCTGTGAAAATGAAGCCAGGTTTCGCTTCATATTTCTTATGCACAACATCCTTCTACAATGACACCAACACTACATGTTTTTGATTGTTTTTAGTAGTTGCAATGGATTATAAACCTTAAAATTTGTACAGACCCTAAATGTCACCAATATTACTGAATGCAAAGTTAAAACAGCTTGCACAGATGAGAAGTGCCTTTAGAATAGCAGTAGTGAAATTTATCCCACCAGATGAATTTCTGTTATATGATTGCAAAATGAATCTATTTTTTTAAATGGGTAAAGGGAAAGGACAGTCAGTCTGAGATTTACACCTGATTTGTGCTATAGTAATCTTTGAAATTAAGAAGTGTATCCTTGCATTTCATTAAATTCTGGCTAATGAGATAACTGTCTTCCCAAGGAGGGAGTGATGAAGTACTCATGCCATAAAGCATAAATTAATGCTGCAAGGTTAAACACTGGAACTAACTCATGTTTCAACAAAAGCCCCTACCAGCAGTTAAATTAACTGACATAAATACCATAAAATCTGTCTTTATTTTAGTCTCAGATGATGCTTCTTTTTACACCCCTGCTTTCAGTTTGTATAACTCATTTTTGCACATTATTGCATGCGTCATTTGCCATTTAAAGGATCAGCTTCAACTGAAAAGAGATTTAAGTAATCAAATACTCAGGAAAAAGAACCTATAGGTATGAGGAATACCCCTATCATACTGTATTTTGCCAGTACGCTTTAAAGAAAACACCACAATAGACAACCAGAGTTCAAAGAAACAGTTAATTATGTTGAGAATAAACGAACGAAATCTACTTTTTCAGCTTTTTGATAGACATTTTGAAAAAAATGCTAAAGAAAACCTGTGGTGATAATAGGTTTGATATATATTCTGGCAAAAAATTATATCACATTAATGAGGTGGCTTAAAGGGCTCATGCATTTTGTAGGAGGCATTTCAATGTATTAGTATAATTAGCAGTGATGAGAAAACTGTTTGGAACTGAATTACCTCTCACGAGTTCATTTGAGCTATATGAAATTACACCATGCAAGAAGGAAAATTATGGAGCCATCCAGAGAGAGTTCATGCCTGATTTGATCATAGTCACTAATTGGATGATCATTTTCGTAAAGCTTTTCAAATGGTTGACAGTTTCTGCCTCTCATTTTTTTTAATGGACTAGCTCTTTATTTCTTGCACTAAGCAACCAAACATACATTTGTTCAAGATTTTGGTGTTTCTACAGGGACCTACAGGTGTAATTGTCACAATCTGAGCAACCTTTGTCCCCTAATTAGCTGCTTTTTGGGGACCCCTGATGAGAGTTGCTGTTCTTGTTAACAATCTTAGAGAATACCTGATGAGTAATACTCTCCAAAGTCTGATGCATGTCAGAAGACACCATATGACAGCAATTTAATGAAGTTAAAAAATGACTTGATTCTGATGGCTGGAATAGTATCTGTGCTGTACAGCTTTTGATTTCTGTTGGTCTATTTATTTTTTTTTCATCATGAATTGGGTGTTCTGAGGAAGGATAACAGAAAGGGGAAGGATACAGGAAGAAAAGCTTATTAATGGAAATACTTTATGAACCCTTTTTCTGTCCTTCTTAATATCCAGTAACACTGAGCAAATTGAAATGGTGTTAACATCCTTCATATATTTTAAATTAGATGCCTGGTATATGAAATACTTGATCCGAGAGTTATTAAGCATTTAGCTCAGATCTGTTTTACAGCTTTTTAATAAAGGTCTTCATTTTTCAGGGGCTTGGGGTTTTTTTGTTTGTTTGTTTTTTGGAAGGGGTTTTTTGCTTGTTTTAATTTTTCTTCCCTTTATTTAATACAAATGTTTTGCATTAATATTTGGGCTTATTGTCACCCCACGTGTAAAATGTTACTTAAAAACATTTTGCTTAAAAACTTTTTAAGTAAAACAGTACTTTCCACAAATAATACATCTGGGTTGAAAAATCAGGAGGAAAACAGAAATAGAAGGGCTTTACCGTCTCTTTAAAAAAAAATGAATGATAAGCTTAGGAATACTTTGCCTCAATTATAAGGTATAATTCAATGTTGATGAGTAGCCAATTTCCTGTGTAGGGTTTGTTTGGACTGGTTGGAAATGCTATTGCAGCCTTTTACAGGAACAGAAGCTCATTCTGCCTTTCTCTATTTGCTAAAAATTTTCATGAGCTTTTTAGTAATGACTTAAAGAGAACACTAGCACTTATTTGGATGTTATTAATAGACAAACACAGATCTAAGCAAAAATGTTGTCATTACATATGGTATTCTGTTTTCATATAGCTCTCATATTCTAGCAGACTTTACAGAAACAAGTACAAAATGTTATTTAATAGTTTTGAACTTTATTATATTCACTGAATTTTCCGGGAGTAACAAGATGTCTTCCCAAAAATTCTGAAGTCCCAAAGCAATACCTAGAAAAAAGTGATTAATAAATGTCTCTTAGATGAGTCATGATTTGAAACATGTAATTTACAAGAATTTTCAGTAAGAGTCTGGCTAGCAGGTTGTGGATTGGAATAACAGAAAAACCTGAAAGAAATTTGCCAGTGGTTCAATATAGGAAGAACATACATATTCAGAAGTGTGTTTGAAGAACACAGACACTGTTCTACTGTTCTAGCTGTAGTTAGAACACCAGCCAGTAATGCAGGTGCCTTAGGTAGGGTTGTTGTTCTCTCTAGTCCAGCAGAAAATTGTTCCAGGAATGCACTCCGTAGTCCTTCAGCAACTTTCGTGTTCAATGTCAGATGGAAGACAAATACAGCACATCCTTTTACATCTCATAAAAATGAATACAGGGAATTCACTCAAGTTAGAAATATAAAAAAGCACTATTAGATCGTTGAGGTCAAATACAGTGTGAAGTTCCCATTTCCAAATCAAGTCAGACTCTTAAAGGACATATGTCAATGGTAATAATATTATAAGAACATTCATTTAAGCAACTTCCTAGAGAAAGCTATCAATATAAAGTAAAATTACTTTCAATGATAATTTCTTTTTAAACTCCAACCTCATAGTAGGCTTGGCAATTTTTTCCATTATACAGCAGTTACTCAGCTAATATTAATATCATGGATTTTGTAGAAACTTGGCAACATGATACAACTGCTCCAAAAAGCTGCTTAGAGATTATTTCCACTTCACAGGCTACCCCCCATAGACAGTCATAGGGCCACTTCACTGTAGTTAAGATGGGTTAATTTTTCACATGCAAAAGTCATGTGTCATTTTGCACATGAAACTTATTGTTTCAGCTGAGGAAACTTTCAGCTATCTGAGCATATGGAACAGTGTTGGTTTGCAGATACTCTATACATGAAAAAAGTCATCTGAATCAAACAGAATACTAAACCTTGAAGTTCAGGTTTTCCTAATGGGAAAGGTTTATATGTTAAGCAAAGCAAATGAAAGCTCTATGACAGATATTTATTTCATTAAGACATTAAAGCTGGCAGGTCTTCAGTTTGATCATAGCTCTATTGGTGTAAACTCAGTTTCTGTAAGTTTTATTTATTCAGCTTTTATGGTTGTAATATAAGAATTATGAAAAGATAGTTTTACTCATCAGTTTTGTTCTGAATGTCTGAAGTCCTGTGCACACATAAGCAGTGTGGGAAAGAGCTGTGATTGTTTTATATTTGTAACTCTGGTTGTTTATTCATATAGAGAAAACATACCACGATAATAATGATGATGATAATTAGAATAACAATGAGACAGAGTGAGGATTTCAAAAGCAGCAGGCTCAGAAACTGAAACCTTGGAACCTTGTTACTAACCTCCTTTCTAAGAAGGGAATTGATATATCAAATATGAAACACACAGAGAAATCAAATTTAGGGAAGGTTTGTTTGTTTCTGAACAACAGTTCAGATTCTTCCCAACATTCATACTGTGAAGATGCTGTTATTGGATTGGGAAGGGCTTCAAACAGTATTTATATTCCTTTGGAAGGATAAAATGAAATCAGTAGGCAGAAGTGGGGCACAGCCTCAGATGTAAATGATACAACTATACTTCTAAAATACAGCGTCAAAGGTGGTAGAACCACGGCCATGAAAGAAGCATATAATTTGGAAGATTTAGGACATCATTTCTTTGAAGTGCAAATTTCCCATGCCATTTTCATCAATGAGAATTAAAGTACTGCATTTCCTTTTAAAGGTTAAAAATCAACACATGTCCACTTGTTGGAAGATGCATCAACAAATCAGACACTGGTAATACAGTCCCTGTAATCTCTTAATATAAGCCATTGAAGCACTCTAATTTGTGTGAAACTGTAGAAGTCCCCAAGGACATCACTATAGCCACTGTATAAAGCCCTGTATAAAGTACATTGTTCTTTATCAAGGATTTGTCCTTTGTTGGCCTTTTGACTAGCACTAAAATCTGCACAGTAATATGTGAATAAAATTTTAAAATGTATTGCTCAATTTGTCATCCAAATATTAAGAATACAAAGTTCTTTTTCATTATATTTAACTTCTAGCATTACTTATTCTTCATTACAACAAGTTTCTCAGTCTCACTATTTTCACCAGAAATGCAACTTGTATGACTGTTATTATCACAACTCTAAGGAATGCAGAAATTAATAGGAAAGAGATGGTAAATGGCCCTCAGAACCAATCTGTAAGACTTGAAGTAATTTTATTTATGGGAGATCTTTAAATAAACTGGAGAAAATAGTATCTTACTCCCTGAGAATATCTTTCTTTTACTGAGAACATTATCTGCCTTTTTTTTTTAATCATTGTATTTAATGGGGGTTGGAGGGTAGAAACAGAATCCTTGAAGTCAGCAGTAACTCAAAGAAATATTCCTGAGAAAGACTTCAAGCAATTCCCTAAGCAGCCTGACCCAGGATATTAGCCCTGAAGGCTTTTGCACAGCCACGACTTTCACCACTAGTGGAGATGGCTACACATCCAGATGTTTATGTTGGAAAAAAATCTGTTCCCAGACTCAGCATCTGCTTCCTGAAATCAGCTAAGTCTTCTGTGAATTAATAGAATATTAAGCAAAAGATAGCAAAGATGAATATTGCTTTTTATAGAATAGACCCCACAACACTGTGTTTGTACAGTGTCCTTTCAATGCCAACATTCAAATCAGTGAAAGAAATACAAAAGACCTCTCAAAGAATGTCAGCTTGCAGATATTAAAACATGATTATACAAATTAGGTGGAGAAAATCTCAAAGATATAGCTGTATACCCTGCAGGTGCTTCTTACAACTTTAAAAGCTGTGTTTGAAAGCCCTGAAGTATTGAATATGTGGGATATTTTGCTGTAAGAATACACTTTACCTTTTTGAGATCAGGCATCTTAAAAACTCATTGAAATAAAAGAGGTTGGCAAAATAGGCATGTTCACTTTCAAGTCAGGAAATTTATTGGATATATATTACCTATTCCCAGCCACTGGTCAATTTTGTAAACCAAATAATTGGCTAAATTAAACTGGTTTTCTAAATAATCAGCAATTGTATTAATTTTGCCCACTTTTACATATAGAAAAGGGCCTATGACTACTTTTTCCAAAGATTCTGCTACTGAAAACATTATAATACCAAGTTTAATATTTCACTGAAAGGTGCCTTACATTTAGCATACTAATCAGAAGGGGAAAAAATTGTGCACTGCAGTATTTTTAGCCCAGCCAGTGAAATCTCAAAAATTTGAGAAATAGAATTCTTACAGCATACAAAGTCAGAAGTGATAAAAGGCAACATTCATCCCCATTAATAGCTCCAGTGACTTCAATGGAATTACAGCAAGAACAAATTTGGCCCAGTCTCCTCAGCACGACAGACTGTTCACATGTGCTGCAGAACTCCTTCTGGGTCTGTGCCACAACTCTTTTCCCTCTCTCTCTCTTTTTTTTTTTTAGTGTAGACAAAAACTCAAAATGAGGAAATAAGGAGGGAAGGATCTACTCATACAATAATGTAAATTTTCTTCTGCGACCACAGAAGTCAGTGGTGACTACATTTAAATGCTTGCAAAATACCATGTTCTAACAGTTTAAGTGTTAGAATTCATGGCAACCCTAAAGATGTTTGCAAAGGATTAATCTGCAGAAAGAAAAAGCAACCATTGTCTTCTTAATACCTATATTATATCTCTTAATATTCCAGAGCCACTTCTGAAAGAGAAATCTCAAAATCTTTCTATAAAACAGAAAGAAAGAGGACTTTGCCTTTTCACCTCAGGCAGTTTGTCTGACTCATGTATAAAGCTGTTGCTCAAAGTCACATTAGATATTCTACAACTGTTATTAATCTGCAAGATAAGTTTCTTTATATACCCCACTTCAATATTTTTATGCTAACAAAAAAGCCAAACTGTTGATCAATAACCATAAAAAACTGAACATGATTCCAAGTGTTGGCTTTTCAAACCTTCATTATCTCCCAGTGTTGAGCTGATAATGAGTATTGCCTGAATCTAGTCAAGAGGGAAAAAAATCATAAAAATTGCAGACTTCTATACCTGCACTATTCCTTTCTTTAGACATTATTATACTGTTACAGAGTAGCAGCCATTTTTGCATAAGTCCAGATTCAGATTACTGAAATCAATTGTTTTTCTATCGATTTTCACAAGCTTTAGAAAAAGCCCTTACTTTATCCTACAGTTCTCAGTAGAAGTCAGTTTCTAACTGCTACGAGGTTTATTCAAGGAAAAAAATACTCATTTTGCAAATATGTATTAGCTACAGTCAAGGATCAACTCCTACCTAGTTCTATTACTTATTAAGACCCCTCCTCTATTTAAAGCCACAGGGAAAGTAATTAATCTCCGCAGCTTCTCTACAGAGATACAAGCTATACTCTCTGAATTAGTATCGTTGCCCATATGTAATGTGACTGTGCATCACTTATACTTAAATCGATGCTTTTATCTGTGTCTCACTTTGTCCACTGCTCATCACATTTAACCACATCTGCACTGTGAGACGTTTGTTTTAAAATGTGAATATATGGTGGATTATTGTTGAGTCCCCAGTTTATGTGAATTTATTTATAATCTTTAATGTATTAATTGTATAGGACTATATTACAGTGTAGTCCTATATTACAATATAGGACTATATATTTAATACAAATTTTAATATTTTTAATACATTTTATTAGCCGGGAACAAAATCCATTAATACATTAATTATATACATAGGACTATATTACAATATATTATTATTTTATAAATTATTACTATAATATTTATATATTATTACTATATACTACTATTATTACATATATTAACATATATATTACTATATACTATATATTACTATATATTACTATATATGTTACTATATATTATTATTTTAGATATTATTACTATAATATTTATATATTATTACTATATACTACTCTTATTATATATATTAACATATATATTACTATATACTACTATATATTACTATATATTACTATATATATTATTATATATTATTATTTTAGATATTATTACTATAATATTTATATATTATTACTATATACTACTATTATAATATATATATTAATATATATATTACTATAGTCCTATATATATAATTAATATATTAATGGGTTTTGTTCCTGGCTAATAAAATGTATTCTCAAACTATCTTCTGGTAAGATGTGTCCCTGAAAGCTCCAACATAAAAAAGTCTAGTGCCAATGTAATAGAAAATAACTGCATTCCAATGCCAAGCTTGTTTTAGATCTCTTCCTCCTTTTGATAGAACATTGTTGGGCACAATATCAACAAAATGATCTGATTGTGCATGAAAATCAGATTGCATTTAATCTTTAGACAATGTTGCACTCATTGTTCTGTCAAGTCAAAGGCTCATCATGGTATCACATCAGGAAACATGTAGTGGCATTTCCATTTGGATTGTGGAAGCTGAGTCTGACAGAGCATTGCTACACACGGTTTGTGATATAGTTGCTCTATTTGTAACTGCTCTGTTCTTCTCTTGCTTTGACACTGTAGGGTGGTAATATTTTTGCTCTCTTCTGTTAAAAAATATTTGACAAGACCTGTGTTGCTTTAAAAATATTAAAACAATTCTGGGAATTATTTAAATAATTTTATGTTTTGGGGGAAAAAGTGTGCTCGATTTGTGCTTGCACAGAAGTGATACTTTCTTTCAAAGCTTCTAACATTGGACTTCTTGTTTTCCTTCCCAGATTCATCTCACCACAGGTAATGGACATTTCTAAGCCTGGATACACCTTCTCCTTCACACATTTGATCCACTAGCACCTTCTATCAGAGAAACTTCCACTCAACATTGCTTTCATTATATCTAAAAAGATTTAAAAACCTAAATATTATCCATATTTAGTCATGTAGGCAAATATGTGCCTTCTCAATTGTGCTTCATTTTTCTCTAGAAGTATATATGTGAGTAATACTTGTCTCTTGACTGATGTGCTGCATACCTGTTTCACTTGATTTGTTCTATGAGATATTAGAATGCATGCTGAGCTCTATATTTTTTGTAAATAACCCTTGCAAATTTTGGACAGTATCTAAACCAGTCTTTTAACATTTTCACTGAAAAACAGGGGCCACCTGATATATCCTCCAGCATCTCTGTTATAGCTTTCCTTTGACTCATTACCAGGGCCTTTTCTGTCTCCTTTCATTCTAAAGGAAAGCAGGAGATCTTCTTCACGTTCTTGCAATCGTGAGGACACTATTTCTTCACAAGCCCATTTGCAAACTCACCTTCTGCCCTTTTCTTGTGCTTTCTTCTATGTCCTGTCACTTTCAAATATTGCACTTCAGAGAACTCTCTCAAAATTTGAAGGATTTTCCATTCATTCTCTAAACAGATTCCCAACTATTCCTTCTCTGAAATAACCAGTCACATATATAGGTACATATATTAAAAAAATCTATATCTTTAAAGCTTATTACTTAACTTACTACTAATTCTATTCAATATTTTTTTAATCTTTTAGGACTTTTGATCAAACAAAAAGTGTCCTTATGAATGAAGATTTAGTGTCATGGCAAAGACTTGCCTTTTTTTTTTTCCACAGCAATAGTAGCAGGACTTTTTTCAGTGTCTTCACTTGGAAAAGACACCATTACCTAATGAGAGGGCACCGACAAGAATTCCACATTCCTACTGCTAACTGAAATCTGCCAAGACTGGCTTGTTTCTTCGCTGTGTTTTCTCTGCCAGAATTTTCCTGATTCTTTTTCCAATTCTTCATAAATCTATGGTGAGAACAAATGCAGAAAAAGCAGCATAAGGAAGACGCTTCAGCCTTGCTAAAATTTGGCTTAATTATCATGAGTTTTCCTTTTTTTTTTCATTCACCCTCCTGCTCCTTCTCCCCAAAAGTACAAGTTTTGGGTTTTGAATATCTCTTTATCTTTGAAAATATTTCAGATCAGTTTCAAGCTCCTCATAACAGTCATAAGAATAAGATATTTTCTTTCTGTATCTTGAGCTGAAAATTATCTTCTTCAAGCCACCTTTCAAGCTTAAATGGTGCTTTCCACAGTGGAGCTCAGTTGCAGCAACTAGAGAGACTATGGTTTTAGCAAAACTTTGATGTTTTACCATGCTAATATTTAACATCTGCATATTAGCAGTGCTGAAAATACAAGGCCTACCTATAGATTGGAACCAAGTAAAGCTTTGCCATGAAAGACATACCACAATTTTAGACTCAAGCAGTTTCACATAACACGAACCCTCTAAATTGTTACCTACATAGAAAGGTACAAAAATAAGACACAGACACTTTTAAAAAGCTAATATGTTCCAAATATTCAAGGTCTGTTAATTTTTCATTTCCGCAAAAGTATTTTTCATCATTAGAAATATAAGCAAAAGTCATGAGAGTAGAACAGAGTCCCCAGAGGCATCTAAATGACAGGGGTATAAAGTATTACTTGTACTGAATAGTCTCAGTTGACTTGGAAAACAAGGGCCCCATACTCAACCTATGCAAATAAGCATCATTCAGATTAAGTCAATGGCGCTACCATCATTTATACCATCTTCAGCTGTAGCTCAACATACATTCCTCAATTTGTTTATCATATACAGATAAAACCTCCTAATGTGTATTTGTAACAGGAAGTAAAAATCAATAGACACTGTGACACTAACTACACACACAAACACTGATAATGCAATACATTTCTTTTTTCTGCCTGGAAGCACTTAAGAGAAAAAGGAAAGCACTTAAGAATATTAATCATTTGTGGACCATTTCATTAGACTGCTAATGTTAGGTGAAGTGACGTGTGAGTAGCTTGAAAGTATTGCATATTATACAATGATTTACCATAACTATGCTCATATTCTATTTCATTACTCTCTGCTATCATAAGCATACATTTCTAAAAGGTTTAAAATGTTTGATTTGTATTTAAAAGAAAAATCAAAACAAAGCATATGTCTCATTGTATTTGCATGTCAACAAAGCTATCACAGCAGAAAGATTTGTGCCCAGTATTTACTGGATGGTGTCACATGCTACTTTAACTCACAACATCATGCGCATTTTGCTGCCAGAGTCAGTCCTTTTTATCTAGGTGCCATTGCCACAGAAGTATAACAGCAGGAGCTTCAGCTATGTCTTAGGCTTACATATTTCAATAAATAACAATACTCCAGTAGCATGGGTGACATTCTAATTTGAAATTTAGGCTGCATCTCCATGAGGAATATTTGATGTCATTTTCTGGTTTCAGTTATACTCCTGATAACAATGGTGAGAACAGCCAATCTTTCAAATACAGAACCACATTTCAAGCACAGTTACTACTACTAAGGCTCATTTTTATTCTGAAAGAGGCAAAGCAGAAATCTAGGCATGTACATCAGGCGATGTTTGCATAAAGTATCAGGTACTTTCATGAGCACCTGCACAGTGGTTCTGTGCCTGGCTTGTGTTACTTATTTGTCATGCCCAAGCAGTTTTGGTCAGAACCACTTCTTTGTCTTAGCTGCTGGGCCTCAGAAGATCCCACACAAATTGCACTCAGAGAAGATTTCTAAGTGGGATAAAAGGTAAAATTTTAAGGTGACATCCCTATTTGTAATTAAAGTAATATGTTAGCCTGGGCTTGCTATAGTAGGCAATAAAGACAATATTTTCCATAGAGAAAAGGCTAGCTTTACACAATGGTTACTCATGCACTTATGTACATTCCTATAAATCCAGTTCATCAGGTATCTTTATGTTTGGACTGTTCTTCAATGTAACCCGACTGAATATCAATTCTATGTCCACACTGTTGAACAAGCATGTGTTGGTGACAAAATGACTCCACATACTGCCAGATATCTAACAGAAAACTGGAAATGTTTCGTCTTTTATCCCTGTGATCTTGAATTTCAGTTCAGTAATTAAGCAACAATAGTTAGAAAGATGTATAGGAGTAGGCCATTCAAAGGTTTTATGAGGCTGCACATATTAATGCAAATACTGAATATCCCTGTTTGGTCTTTTATGCCCTTGCGTCAGTCTAAATAGAGCTCCATCATCTGCTGGTTCAAACCTGGCTCAGTGTGTCAGGCATGATATGAGATGCAAGGAGTCAGTAGTGTTAGGGGATTTTTACTGGTTTTCTTTTTAAGAGTCATGTTGAAAAGAATACTGTGTATACAGGAATGTGAGAGTCGTGAGGTTGAGAAATGTCACATACAAGAGAACTGGGCAAGAAGGAAAGCAATTCTGTAGCACAGTGTTAGAGAAGTGGGAAGTGGTGATTAATGTTCTTTCTTTTGTTTGGTTCTTTAATTTAGCACCTGGAAATATTTAAAGGAGAGTGATGAAGTACGGCTACTGAGTTTTTGGTATCAAAGCTGACTGAAAAGGTAGGATTTCTGCATTGTTCCCCCACCTAAGCTGATAATTAGAAGGTAGCTGATTTGGAATAGATTTGTTGTATTTAATTTTTAAGAACTCAAGCCTCTTGTTGTGTTTCACTTTTGGTATTTAAAATAAACATGCTTCATCTATGTGTGTCATTCCATTGCTGCTACTAACAGAAGGATAAAAATCAGTAGCTAAAAGGTAATGACCTGAAATTAAAAAGCCTGCTGTAGAAAGGGTAGGATTTTGCACAATGTCACATATTTAAATATAAAATAATTGGCATCTCAGTTCAATTACACAGCTTTTCAGTCTAAGAGAGAGCAACATCCACAGGAACCAAGCAAAACAATTATTTTCTCTATCTAAAGGTCAAGTTAAAAACCCTGACTGCCATTATTTCAATTTTAAACACCTCCTTGCCCCCCAAAACCCTCTCAAACAAACAATTATTGTACATTTGTGAAGTTTTCGTTGCTCAGAACCTTATTTGCATTTCAGAATGGCGAACACGAGCAGCACCTTGAATGACTATTTTCTGAGATTCCATTAGATTATAATTCACTTCATAGACATTTTAAAACAGTAGTGAGATAGTTTCAACATCTGTTATTTTGCCCAATGCATTGAAGACTCTGTTGAATGAATGGGGTGCATGACAACAGAAAACCAAGGTGACAGGCTTAGATTAAACTAATACACCAACAATAGTATCATTAATCAAGTACTAACAGCAAATCACACTTGTATTGAAATCTAGAAATAGCTGAAAGTAAAAGGAAATCCCGTAACAATGCATTGGTTTGATAATAGCAAAGAATGATTTAATGAAAGAATAAACATTCAACATGCATTCACATTTCATGTGAAGTGCTCTTGGCTGTTAAGAGTCAAGAGCTCTTCACGTGAAAGTAACATGTTTCTACCTCTTTCAGAGATGATCAACTGAAGGAGCCTTATTAATAGCTATACAGGGCTGTTGCATTGTCCTTCTGAGTCATCTATCCACTCGAATTATTCTCAATTGAGATACAAGTCTGCATTTTCCTGCTGCTGCGTTAACCAGACTGAACACAATGGGTCAGATGCTCGGCTGGTGAGAAGCAGAAGCCAGTTTACACTAGCTAAAAAACTGGCCCATAACATTCAAATGCTTTTATTTAGTTAACTCTAAGTATAGAGCTATTTAAATACAATTCACTCCTCTGGTATAAATTTTAATGCTATGTACTGTTCCCTATCAATGCTGAGAACACTTTCACGTGAGTGTGGAATAAATGCCACAGAAGGACTGCATGAAGTAATAAACATGATACATTTTACCTGTAGCAGAAGGTGCCCATGGAGAATTTTTGTGCAAAACAGAAATGCATCAACAGTGAGCTGACAAGAAACAGCTTCCTAGAAAGTGATCATAAAAGGGGCAACTGGTTAGTAGCCCTTTGTAACCCCATGCTATTTATGTTACCCAAGACAACTCCTCACAGGTTAGTGTGCCATTCTAACAGAATAGCAGAACCTTGGAGCCACTACATTATACGAAAGTGGCAATTAGGTACGTTTATATCAATTAATTCTGATTTTTGATGCTTTCTTATCATAACTGGTTTTCAATTCCTTTTTCTCTTATAGTTTTAAGTTCATGCATCAAGGACCAGATTTTCATTTCACTTATAACACTAACTTCAGCTGAGTGACACCAGTTTACTCTCCTCAAGAAGAAGGGTCACCAGACATACAGAATAGGTGAATCTTACAAATTATCTAGATATGAAGCGGCTATCACTTTCAGTTGCCAAAAAAACCCTCCATGGATTCTCTTTCGTTGCAGATGGCTTATGATATTTGGCAAAGACAAACTCTTCAGGCTGTAGAAGTGCCACCTCATGTTCTGCTTAATTTCATTTAATTTCATTTCATTTTATCTATTTATTAAGTGGTAAAAAAAGGGGGAGGGAGGGGGGAGGAAATAATGATTTTCCTTTTCTTATTTGCATTATAAAGAAAATTCTGATAGTCAGCCAAAGTCACTGACAATCCTAAAAAAGTTTTCCCAGGCAGCAGAAGGGTACTTAGAATTCCTTGTGGGCATTGCTGGGAATTTCTAAGACTAGGTCAGAAAACTGAGTAAAACATAAATGGAATGTCTTCTGATGATATTTCCCCATCCAGCACATGGCTGCAGCATCCTAAGACAAAGGCAATATGAAGGGTACAAGAATCAACAATGCTTGGGTATAAGGGGCAGAAGAGAAAACAGGGAGCTACATTGCAGTTGTAAACTCCAGGATTAATAGCTGTCTTGGTCTTCATTTCTTGCCTGATTATTTCCTATAGGGTTTGAGCTTTCAGTATAAAACAAACAAACCGAACAAATACAGACTTCTGAGACAAAATTTTGGTTACAGATTTCTGCTTTTCTTTGTCTGGAATTTATTGTGGTTTTTTGGGTTTTTGTTGTTTTGTTTTTGTTTCTTTTTTAAGAGGAAATCATCTATATTTAGGAAAAATAGACAAAAACCCCTTTCATAGAGCTAGCTGAACACTTGAACTGTACTAATTTGCCGCAGCTGAAACTCTAATCACATATTGCTTTTTCCACTAGGTCTGTGCCTTATTTGTGCCATAAAAGGGCCAAGTCAATAATTCTATCATTTCTTTACAATTAAACACATCATTTTCTTATCTAAATAATATTACCTCAGTATGTAATACCCCAATGAGATGCGTTGTTTTGAATACCACCAAATACTGATGCTTAAAGCAGATTCCTTTCCGTTCTTTTTCTAAGGTTCTATGGGTAATATGTACACCATAGACATATGGGAAAACTTTTCCATCACGGCAAAGAGTGCTGTAATGTTATTAATTACATCTCCACTAAAGCCTACTTTAACCGTGGTGTAGCTCAGAGCAAGATTGCTGTTAACAAGGAAATACTGGATCTGTAACTCTTGCTTCTGCTGCTGCTGGAACAGTACTCTGAGTGCCTTTGACAGAAAGCTGTAACAGGCATATACCCAACAAGAACTGGTTCAATGCCTTTATCAGGTCTGAGCTCTTACTGTGTGGCAGTTTTTTCTAAAACAAGGCTATCCGTGGGAACCTTCAAGTATTTGCTGGAAATATCAGGTGCCCAGACCAGGTTTAGTTCATTGTTCTGAGCACAAAGACTTCCAAGAGCTTCAAGGAAGGTATAAGAGATGTTGTGGTAGAACATAACTTACCAGCATGAAAAATCCACTCTAGTTCCATCCAGATTGGTGTATCTCCTGAGACACGTAGATCTAGTTATCTCTTCAAAGATTTTTCAATTCCCTTCTAATTTTCCACCCTTTTAAACCCTCTTTTACAATAATTTCAAATCTCTTGATTTCGTAGAACTATTTCTAAATAATAAATGAATCTAAATATAGTTTTAACCAACATAAATACCTTACATTTCAGAACTAACCAGTGCTTTTACTACAACATCAGATTTTTGAAAGAACAGAGAAGACATTCCATTCTTTCCAATTTTTATACATATGCTATTGTAATTTTTTGTTTATGTTTAAATATTTATTTTATATATTTTAATAATTATTTTGCTACTTTTTAAGTCCACAAACATATTCAGAAATTGACTAAAACATCTATAAAACAGGACGACTGACTATTGCAACAGTTCTGTGTTGCAAAAACAAAGCAATTATCAACAGTCACAGGAAACAAAATGAAACAAAGTCAAAATAAGCTATAGAAGTTATTTCGCAAGGATTGTGACAGTTTTACCTTAAAATGAAAAATCTGTTTTACTGTAAGGCTTTTCTGGCTGTAACTGAAATGTATATACTTTGTAGGTTTACTTTCCTTTCAGGGTGAAATTGCTTTTACAATTGCAGGTGCATGAAGATGAAAATATGGCCCAAATCACAAGTGAATTCTTGATATTAGCACATCATTTCATGGACTGTTTAACTTGTCTTTCATATATATGTATGTTTTATACCAAAGACACAGAAAACTTCCATGTTATTCTAAATATTCAAAGTGTTTGCACAGTTAGTGATCTTTCCAACTTCTATTAAAAACAATCACAGTCACAAAGCTAAAAGTGTAAAATGGATCTTAGCTTTCATTACTGTTTTCTATCAGAGGGTCTTAGTGTCAGGCACTCTGTAGTACCACACTTGCTTCCATAGAAATAGTTCTCCGTACAAGGAAGTGTATGTGCTATACAAACACCTCCTCAGAATTTTCCTATTTCACAGACAAGAATTATGCTGCAAACTCCAATTTATTTATTTTCATTCATTTCAAGAAAATTAGGTGAATAAAAAAAAAATTTCCGCACCCCAATCTGATAATCTGTTGTGTGTGATTGAATTCAACAGTGGAAAAGGAAGGAGAAGAAAGGTGCTTTTTACTAATCTTGATAAACACAACAAAATGCTGTTGAAGAGAAAATAGTCTGTAGTTTTTCCATATTTCTACTGGTCCCAGAAAAGACTTATTGATACCAGGGGATTTATATTAGTATAAGAACAGGAAGTGGGAAATACTGTGAGGTTTGGTTTCTGATTAAAAAACCCAGCTTTGTTTCTCTTAAATATACATTTCACTGTGCACTAGGTAGAGGACGGATTTTGAAGGCCATATAAAAGAGGTGGAGAACATCTTCATGGGAACCTGCTCTCTCTCTCTTTTTTTTCCTTTTTCCCTAATTTGCATTATGAGCAGTGGAAATACGGTACAGTGGAAGGCTTCCTTCTGGGAAAATGAGTAAAGAGTCTGTAAGTTTGTATATCCAAAGGCTGTTTTAAGAAGGCTGTAGTGAATGGGTGCATTCTGAGACCATTTGAGAATAACCCCAGCATGAATTAAACATGAGAAGTAGTTGTTTAAAGTTTTGCTGCTATTGCCACAGAATGTGAATGATTGCTGAGTAAAGTATAAAAGGACAGCAGATTATTAAACACAAATGGGCTGGCTAGACCCCAGAAAAAAAATACTAACCCTTATGAACAACAACAATACAGGCAGATGGTAGTGGCTGCAAAGCACTTTCTAATCAGTGACACAACTTTTATAATACTGCTATGTATATTTAACACAGCTCAGAATTTGTCATTTTTTCTCTGTCATGTTTTTCTGACTTTATCACATGATTCCCTTACTTTTGTAATTCTGTATGTATAAGTAGCTGGTCACAATTTTTCCTGTCTCCAATAGAAAGACAAAGACTAGATTTAAAAGAAGACCACAAGTTACAAGATTAGAAACCAAATTATGCCTCAAAGCTTGAAAGAAGAAAAATTCGTTACATGGATAAGAACATGACTATCACACTATTTCAAAAGGATATTGCATTTCTTTGCATTTAGATCTTCCAAAATATTAAGAAATTCACTTTCATTACATCTGACAATGGGGAGACATTCTGAGATGGACATATTCTTGTACATGCTTGAATAGAATTCAGTGATACGAGGAGTTGGAACAACTCACTGCAAAAAGAACTGTGTCGCAAATAAAATTTGTAAGAACATATTTGCTTTGGTTGCTATTTAAATAAAATAAATTTAGATGTATTAAGGAAAGGTGGAAGTTGAAAAATATTTGCATATTAATTCCACACCTAGAAAAAAAAAAGTCATTATACATGTACTCTCTTTCTTGAATATATTATAAATACCATTAAATACTCAACTGCACTCTGACCAGTATATTACTTGTTCTTAATCTCATGAGGCATCTAGAGAAAGCTTATTCTAATTTTTATTTAAAGAATTGTAACATTAAAATTTACATATGTAAATTCCTGCCCAAACTGGGTTGAAACATGTTGACTCCTAGAGATCTTCTGCTTCATAAAAGCACCATGGCATCCCGTCTTTCTCCAAACACAAAGAATGGAGGCTGAATATGAAATACACCACTGGTGGCAAGCAACAAGGGTAGAATGGGGAGTTTTGTGGAGGCTTGGCTCTGGTTGCTTCCCTATGCCAGGGAGCAGTAGGAGAGTGGGTACTAGCCAGAACATGTGATACAAAGAGCAGTAAGGAGGAGAAGGTCTCCTGAATTTCTTCACAATTAGTGTGGATCTTTGTTGAGCTGCAGCTGGACAGGCAAGCAAAGAGCGAGGGTTAGGGCCAGTTCTTCCTTCTGCCTGCAAATGTCAGCTGCAAAGAAACAGAAGCCCAAAGGAAACTGGTAAAAAATAGCATGAAATACTCTGAAGGGAAAAGAAAACTTCAGAAAATAATTCTTCCCTTCCTACCATTCCACTCTTTCTGAATTTTAATGCTGAGGCACTGTTCTTCTGTAATGTTTTTTTCCAGGTTGGCACAAATATTTGTCTTGCTATAACCTCACAGTAAACCGGAACTGAACACAGATAATTGTTGCTACAGTTTGCTATCTCAAAACAATGACAGCATTGAATTTATAACTCATTCCTATAGACCATCTGATATTTGTAAGTAAGGCTCAGCTAAATTCAAGTTCTCTATATTTAACAATCAAAAGGATTTTTATGTGTAATGTGCCTTATAGTATGAATCACAGATTAAATTACAGATGCACAACATAAAATTTAGACTAGTCACCACAACAATAAGTCAATGCTCACTTTTTACGATCAATCAAAATGAATCACCAATCCACTAGATTTCAACTTCTAGCATGTAGTAAGATTGTAATTAGACTAAACTAATTAAATTTTTATCCTCATGGTAAGAATGCATTTAGTCTGTTTATATGATGGTATGTATATATCTGCTGTAGAACACCTGCAGGATGTCTTTAAAAATTCAATTTTTGTTTAAGAATACTTTAAGTAATAAATATAAAATTGTGTTATAAGACATTATTTACTGCTTAAAGAAAAAATACCCTTTGAGGAACAAAGGAAAATTATATTCTCATTTAGCTCCAGCCTCCTAGTCCAAGATTGATAATTGTTTGCAAACCCTATATTTGATATCTAAATCATGTTCAGAGGCTTTCATTTGTGATTGTAGATTGATACAGTCCTCTCTGAAAAATATATTTATCTTTTGCAACACTCATCAAACACTAAATACCTAACTAGGTTGCAAGAAGAATCTTTAATTCCATCATTTTGCTCTGGTAATTGCTTTTGCTTCCTTATGTTTAACTAGAGTAAATGAACTATAATTTTAAATTTCTCTTGACACTTGCTATCTGACATTGTATAAAACACGAACAAGGTTGTGAATGCTGAAAAAGGTAACTGTCACAAGAAGAGATTTAAACAAGTGTGTATTTTAAAAAGCTGATGCAAATTCAAAAAACAGTTGGAATTTTATGCCTAAATCAGCTTCCCAAACCCAAGGTGTCATATATTTTATCTGGCTATTTGAGTAGTAACAAAAAAATTATTTTCAAATAAATTGAAAATTTAGCATGGCTAAAAATGAATGCTTCTTCCATCTCTTGCTGTTAGCAGAGTCCCACAAAGAAATAAAAATTTATCTTCAAAACAGGGGCAAGTGGCTCCTGCTTCTGTAGGAGACTGTTCCCTTTTAAAATGCCCATTGCTGACATAACATATACCCTTAGGAAGTTAAGCATTCTCTTGTGACTGACGCTTTTTAGCCTTCAATTTCACGGGATTTACGTACTGGCCTCCCGAAACACATGAAATGTTGAGGGTCTGAGACAGGGAAAGCCTTCGTTTGTGTTCTTAAAAACAGCTGTGCACATATATTTTGGACATTATCACCTGCATATATAGTTGCTAGAACTTATATATTAAGCCAGGTGTTCTCACACACAAAGAGAACAAATCTGGAAGCATTACTCTAAAATCAAGAGGATTAAGGTTTACCTGTAGTAGTTTTAAATGCTGGCAATAGTCATAATACTGCGCAGGGTAGTAAAGAATTATCTTCAAACATCTCAATAATTGCAAAAATTTTGTCAATATTACTTTTGTCCTAAGCAACCCATGCTTCTAACAACTCTTTTTTTCTTTTTATTAGCACTTTGCAAATCAATGAGAGAATAAATAATTAAAATAAATACTACCCACTCTTTCCAACACCTTCAGTAAACAATCTTTTTAACAAATTTAAATATATTCTGCTTCCAACTGGGATGAATATTTACTGCTTGATTTTAAAACACAGTGCCTAGGGATTATATTCTCTTCTAAGATACAAATGCACAGCTCCCACCCTTTACAGCAGAGCTAGCATGCAGAGATCAGAATACACCCTAGAGGATCACAAGGATCATTCTCTGTCTTTACTAGAGGGTTTCAAAGAGAAATAAAATACCTGAAATCAGTCTTAGCTGTAGAGGTGAAAAAGAATAACACTTGGATATTTACAAATCCTCAAAGGAAGTGACCTAATTTGACCAAGAGTAGTGTAATTATGCTCCATACATACTTAGACAAGAGAGCAGGCATTTTCTGAAACTAAGTTATGGACTACTATTACTAATTAATATTGTCCTTCAGGCAATAGAGTTCTTACATTTAAATTTTTCTAGGTAAATATTCATTATTAATGTTTGGAACTGCTTTGTCCATACTGAAAAGACATTTTTAAATAAACAAATGGTATCTACATTATCTTTTTCCTGAGACCTTCAAATTCAATCTCTCTTTTTGTCTTGCATGCACAGAGCAACTGAAGGGCATGATTTCGATATTAAAAATGCATGTTACTCATATACTGAAGTATTCATATGATAATAAAAGTTCTGTGTGTGCTGCACAAGAGGAGGAGCAGAATCTTACAAGTGTGAGAAGTGTGTTTACATGAATGAATGAGAGGGAGGATAGAAAAAAATAATAAGTGATCTCCTGGAAATGTCAAGGAAGCCAAGAGATTTTTTACAAAATTAAATGAATATTCATCTTGCAGGCTCAGGATAAATATAGGAAGAACTATGTCTCTGAAAAGGAGAGGTAAAGGGATAAAAGTGCTGGGAAACCAAACATTGCAGCATCTAGAGATCAATTCACTGGGTATTTTGAGGACATGGATTGAAACAGTTCTTAGGAAACCAATGGAAAGGCCCACTTAGTTTATAAATGTAAATTAATCTATGAAAAATATAGACATTAAGCTGTTCAGTTTGTATTACAAATGGACTTTGCAGCACATGAGTTGCCACAGAAGTCTTGAGAGGCTCGTCTTTGGCTTAGGTGCCCAAACACAATTCAAGTTTAGCTCTCAAGATCCTCGGTTACTGGCCACATTGCCTTCCTTATGAAACACTCAGAACGACCATTCATTGATTAAGACTCCTTGTTATTAATTGTTTAAGACCAAAACTCATATTCACAAACCCAGAGAAATATTTGTCCACATCAAATCTCCATCCTATGGTAGCTGCCTCCCCATCTTTGAGACACATTAGGGCATTCAGGAAGCATAATGCCTTTCCTTTCCTTCAGGGAACAGGTCAGACACTGCACTGGAAATTGCAGAGACTTCTGTGTTTCACACTTACTATTTTCCCCTAATTCAGGGTGTTTTCCTACATCATTCTTACCCCAGGATTCCAGAAGCACATCCCATGACCTGGAGTACACCTAACAGAGGCAGGCAACAGACACAGGTGGATTGCACAGCAGTTCCCCATCTCTCCTTCTAGATCTTGTAGATCTTCTGGGACCATCTTTAGGAACCAGTAAATGATGCCTGAGAATCCTTTGAAGAAACTTAAGAATGCCTGCTGTCAGGAATGGGTAGCTCCTTTGTGGTGGTAGCTTCAAGGAAGCTCTATCAAGAAGCTTTCAAGAGACTGTTCTTGAAAGGCTGCATGAGCTTTTGCTCACAATCAATGTGTATAATTGTTTGATGAGGGGGAATGAAGAAGATGGAGCCATACTCTTCTCAGTGGTATCTAGTGAAAGAACCAGAGGCAATGGGCACAAACTGAAATACAGGATAATCTATTTAAACACTTTGACTGTGAGGATGGTCAAACACTGGGCAGATTGCCTGGAGAACTCATGAGTCTCCAGCCTTGAAGACATTCAAGCTCAGTTTCGCAAAGCCTTGAGCAACCTGCTTTAGCTGAGCCAGTATTCAGCCGGGGGCTAGACTAGATGATTTCCAATATGCAGCCATTCTGACATCCTGGTTTGAAGCACCTTCCACTTCCTCTGAAGTGAGCTGACATCTTTTCCAGTGGCAGTTTTTGCCCTGCAGTGGGGTCACAGCTGGGAAGGCCATCATGTCTTTCAGCAATCCTTTCCAACTTCCTGTTGGTTGGGGTCAGTCTTGCATGGCACTGTAGCTTCTGATGGTTGTCTGCATCTTACTAAATGAAAGAAATCCTCAGAACTGAAACAGCTGTCTTAAGATATCTTTTTTGTCCTTGATTTAAATTCTTACAGTTTTTATAAATGGAGGAAATACACCTTAACATTCTTATACTTTTTATAAATTTCCAGCAGATGGTGAGAGTGGGTGTGTGTTTGATAAAAATCACATAATCTATTTGAGAACAGTGCTAAAAGAATAGTGCTGCAAACACCTAAAAAGCCTTAGGTTAAGTAATCTAACTCTTAAAATGATCATATGGGTGTTTTATTGGTTGAGGAGCTGAATGTTAAGATAGAAAAGTAACATTATCATCATTAAATTATTTTATATTAGTGTAACAAGCGGTACCATTTTGAATGGGATTTGAATATTCCGTGAAGCCCTGTGTTCTTGAGGTAGATATTCTAGTTATCATCTAAACATTAATAATTTCATTAAGAGAAAATTATCCATTGTATTACCAGTAATTTGGGCAAATGGTCTGATTAGCACTAATGATGCAGCTTTAATACCAGCTTTAGAGCTGGGAGTTATTTGTCCCTTCCTATATCAGTTATCAACCTGAAAAATAGATCTACTTGCACAAAGTCTAGAAAACTTTTTTTTTTTCCTGATATTACATTAATTATCAGGTTGTTAATAAATTTGGCTTCAATTTAATTCTGACTTCTGCAGACGTGGGGATCTTTCCTTGGTTGCTTAAATCCAACAAGCAGCATAAAATTGGCAACGCATGTTTGAATTAACCACCCCTTATATTAGAGTTCAGAACTTGAGGTGATTAGAGATAAATGAAATCAGCCATGTGATGCATGTTGTCTGGTCCATAAAACTGTTTGCTGTCATCTTCATATCTGAGCTGAGATTTGCCACCAATCACATGCACATGGAACAGATTATTCAAATGATCCAGAATTCTTACGCACTGTCAGTGCTTCCAAGCTTTTGGGTCACAGAAATTATATGAATCCTGTACTTTCATTCACTTCCTCACATACATGTGCCACTTCCAGGTATGGAAGTGAGTAGAAGTAAATTAAAAGTGCTGAAGAGGTAAATTCAACACCAAGGACAGGAGGTAGCAAGTGGAATATGTGTAATAATCTATTTTGTAGTGCTCATCAGAAAATAGGGTATTTTGTTGAATTATCCAATATTTTCCCATTCTAGTTCTACCAAACTCATAATGTAAAATCTATGATTAGGATTCATACAAGGTTTCTTTCAACAGACATTCCTTATAATTTATAAACAATTTGTTCAAAAAAGAGCAGAGGGCAGAGGGATAGAAGGGTTTTTTTGCTTTAATTGAAGAGATCAAATCTTCAGCTAGCCCATTAAGTCAATAAAGCTACTCTAATAAACAACAGCTGAAAATGTTGGCTTTTGCCTTAGTGATAGATATTCCTGTTCTGTAGAGAGGCATGTACTAAGAAAAGGCTTGGAAAAGGTTGGCTGAGTGAGTTGACTGAAGAAATTGGAAGGCGACATGGGCAAAAAAAAATCAAAAATAAGAATAGCAAGCACACTGAGAAGGGCTTACATTGAACAAACCGAGCAGATGATAAGAGAGTGAAGAGTGGGCCTTGGCTAGATCCAAGGAAAGACTTGCAGATGAGGAACTGAGGCATGCCCAAAATACAAGCTAAAGCAAGTGGCTCTGTAAAGGGAACTGACATGATAAGAGTAACAAAATTTTTTATAGAGTAAAATCACTTTCTGATTTCAGCTTCTGCGCTTTTTCTCTTAAAATGTTTTGCTATGCTATGCTTATTTGCTGACTGTTACAAATTTAAGGTTGTGCTTCTTTTTACTCTGTCCCTCCATCCATCAGTCAAGCAGTAGCAGTTGTGAGACAGAACCTGGAAGAGTGGAAAAAAAAAAAGCAGTTTCCTCTAAGACAGCAGAAGGGGCAGCAAGAGGGGCACAGAACAGATGAGAAAACAGCCAACTCATTTACAGATTTTCTCATTTGAGGTTCTTGATACAAAAACATTCCTGGTTCTGATGTGCAGACTGAGGCTTGTCTATATATTTATAAAATTAAGTGAAGTGCAAATCACACTAGAAGATTTATGCTAACGGTGTTTCTAAAACACACCAAAATGAGTAGAATGTATCACCAACTGCTTCTTGCAACTATACTTCTTCCACAGAAACATTTTTAATAGTTTAGCAATTAAAATAAAACAATAGTTCAGCAGCCGAACCTAAGACTTCTGGATCTTGTACTGTGCCTTGCCACAGACTCCCTTCATGACCTTAATTCCCTGTTTTCTTCCCCAGTTCTCACAGAGATAAGACAACTAATTCAAAAACAGTGTTGTTGAAAACTCCTGCTTAGCTGCTTCTTAACCCCCAAGATGCCTGCAGCACATAAGCATTCCAGCTTTAGAGGTTCTCTGGGTGCTTATCTGATTTTATGGTGTTTCCAAACTATTAGGACTGAGCAGCTTGCCACAAATCTTGTATTTAACCCTGGCTAAAATATAGAAAGTAGAGGGTCATCCACCTAAGATGGCTGGAAGGTTCCATCTGGTTCTGAGCGTGCATCTGGTATGCAAACAGAAGAGCTAACCTCCCCAAATGCACCTGCAGCTGCTATTTTAAAATATAGAGAGGACATGTCCCCTTTATATGATAGTCCACTGATGAGGGCTCTTGTCAGGACGTGTGAAAAACAGTTTTAATTTCCTTCTCTTCCTGAGGGAATTCAGCCTTTCATTTCCCACCTCTCAAGAGTCATTTAATCTCCTGGGTAGAGCTTATTTGGGGTGGGAACATTTTTCACCTCTTCTGCTGAAGCAGTGCTGCCATACAGAAAAAAATTCCAGAGCCACTGCCTATGGAAGACAAGAAGGGTGCCTAACTCCCACGTCTGCTTTAGGGAATCCCATTTGTGATTCTGAAGTACACTGTGGGAAGCAAATCTCTCAGCATTAGGCACTGAGGAAGGGGTGGAGGGGGTGTGTGTGTGTGTGGACACATGACAATTTTAGCTGTCCCATATTGAACCTGCTTTGATTGTACCTTACCTAAAAGAGCTGTTGTAAAGATAAATAAACTGAGAGTTCAGATACTGATGTAGTGAATACAGAACAAGTATTTTGAACAGAATGTGCACGTATGGGTTTGAATTTTATGATTCATGCCACAAAATTATGAATATGCATGGAAAAGTAAGTTACTGTTCATAAGACTTGCATTACCAATGAAAAGATACATTCATTAATAAAATATTGGGGGGAGGGAGAACCAAGTAGATTTGACATTTTTAACAGAAAATGGAAAGTTATTATATTTTCATTTAATCAGAACACTTTACAACAGAAGAATTTGGATTAGGTATTGACAGTGTCACCTGATAAAAATGTGTGGTGAAGTTTGAGCAGCAGATGTCTCACCCAGGGACGCTTCCCTGAGGAAACAGCAGGAACCTCCTGTACACTCACTTTGCCTGGCATTCATCTCCCTACCAGCTGCCAATTTTAAACTATAGCAAGTCTCTCAGTTTATAGTCCTTTCAAGCTAAAATCTGTTACATTTGGGGAAAAATAGCAATACTTATGTAAATCAATAATTGCATTGTATGTAATACAGTAAATCTATAACATGCCTAGAGTGACACTAACAATATCATGCAGGGGTGTGTTATCAAGGAACATGCACAAAGTGATTCACATGCATTATATTTTGAATATGTCTTGTTCAAGCACTCATTTTGTTTGGCACAAACAACCCTCTTTTTGCAACCCAGGAATAAATATCACTTTGTTTCATCACTTTTTTTTTTCTTCAATGAAAGTATTTGCTAGGACTAAATCCTAGCCTCCATTCACATCATAGCTCTGCCTTCAGTTTAAATACTCTACACAATGATGATTACTGATGTCTGCTATCTTTCATTCTGAGCTGTAGAGCACTGGTTAAGCAGCCATGTAGAAGTCGGTGAAAATCTGTTTTCTTCATATTAATGAGAGTTTCAAAATTAGAGGCAGATTTGAGATAATAATAGAAAAGAAAATACTATGGAAGTATTGTGTCTGTGGAAGTTACTGTGAAAAGAGACTTAAATTCACTACTCTTTCATTCTACATACTAATCTCCTGTTTTCTTGCCTCATTATGCTGGGTTTTTGTCCTATGTGTCACAAAATGTTCCAGTGCTGAATAAAGACACAATTTTTACAGCTTACTTTGATGTTCCTCCTGAAAATATTCTTGTATTATTTTATGTGAAATTGCATGAAAGATGGTAGTTTGATCATCTGAGGAAACAGAGAGCTGAGGGCCAAGACAGGTGCAGGCAGAGTCAGTTGTTACAGCTGCTCTGTGATGTATACTCAAGCACTTCCCACTGTCAAACCAAAATAGGATTTCCAAATATTTTTTCACAGGCATGTGTGAGATTTTACCTCTCAGTAATAAGTCTGACCTGGAGCAGATTGGAACTAGCAGTGACAATATGCAAGTTCTACCTTTACATATAAAAATTACCATTCCTTTGGCCTCCCCAAGATGGAAAGACCTTCTAAAGGAATAAAAATTAGTAATGAATGCATTTGGTACAATTTTACAAAAATGTAAGGAAATGATGACAATAAGAGAGGGATTTGACCATACTATTTCTGAAGAAACTACAACTCAAATATCACTTTCACATTAGAGACTGGCAAAGATAATGGGATGTCCATGATGTCCATTTGGCTCCATTTGTAGTTTAGCTCCCTTGATAGCCTCATGCTTAACCAAAATTTAGATCCTGGGCTCTGATTTCTACTTCCCAGTTTCTGCATGACTCTCATTGTTTCCTTTCATTTTATTTAAAATACAAGAAAGACCTCTACTACTCCTAGAATTGTGAGGGAACTCACCTCTCAACCACTCAAAACTTTCAGTTCTCCACCTTTTAAGCCTGGAAATATTGCCGTCCTCTTTTTTGTTAAATATTGAGTTAGATCTCTAAATTTAGCTTTCCATCATGGCTTTCCATCTGAAGCAGACACTTCTACTGATGGCAAAATTCACATAATCTCATCTTCTTTCCACATTCAGTAGTAGCCATGTATAGTCTAATTGGACTATTTCTATTTGTAGTCATGTCCTCTGCCTTTAGCACCTGTTTTCCAAATATTACAATTACACTTTATATGGCTGTTATCATAATTTTTATTTTTAACTAAGGTAATTAATTTTTTTGTGTTAAATATCAAGTGGCATATTCATGGCAATACTTAAAGCTAGCCTTTAAGATAAAAGTGTGTTTGCAAAAAAATGCAAGAAAGGCACCAGCAACTTTTTAAAATATTGATTATGGGTAACATTTTAAAGACACTTCATGCTCTTAATTTCTATTGATGTCAAATCTCAGGAAATTTTTACCCTCCAACCAATGACTGTGAAAGTGAGAAGACTGTTTTGCTACTGACAGGGCAATTTCTTGTCCAACAGAGCCATTCAGATGGAAGGCTGTGGTGAATATGAATTGCTTGACTTGATTGTAGTGCTAATATTTTCTTCCTGCAAGCCATTTCACATCCATTTTCTTTTATTTATTTCTTTTTTTTTTTTTAATGCTTCGATCTGCACTGATGAAGTGAAGCAAAATCAAGACAGGCTTGAACTGTGCTGCTCCCTTGGTTAGGTTTCATTCTTTTTCTTAATGAAGTCTTAGAACCCTGGACCTCTGCCCTTTACTACTTGTAAAAAAGCAGTGCTGAAATATATCTCCTGTTTTGCTGGATGTATTTGAGAGGTAATATTGAACTACGTTTGGTCACATTTTGATAATATAGGTGTCTCTGATTCCTGCCATGCTGTTTTAAGCATGGATTTTGTTACATTTATGGTATAGCTATGATTGATGATCTCTTAGTGATACATAGAGACAGTGTTCATGCTCTCTTTGTTAAATCTAACTTTTCTTAACTCTAACCATAGGGTTTTGCTCATTAGCATGATTTAACTTGCCTTACTGGACAATTTCTTTCAGAAGTATGAAAGAAATATTTTTCTTCTCAAGGACCATGACATGGAGTCTTCTGTTAGAACTCACTTTCTTTCATCCTCAACACATGAAATTATTTAGAATAGAGCTATTGAATGTCTGGTATTCACTTTCTATTCCTATATTTCACCCAGAGAAAACTTTTAGCTAGAAAATTACAAAGTTGTCTGTTTGGCTAGGATTTCTGGAGTAATTGTCTGGACAAAGGGTAATTCCAGTGGGTGTGCCAGTGTCCCAGAGGAAAATGGCCACATGTGATGGTTTGGGTAGGCTATACTCAGTGTACAATATTGTAGGAAAATTCTACATTGACAAGAAGATTGTCTTTCCATTACCATCCATTTGGCATCACCAGCCATTTTTGCAGCTCTTTGGTGGTAGATCTTCCACATCCGAAATTCAGCAAGATACAGCCTCATTGTGCAGCAGCTGTGTATCATATAAACATATATTTCCAGCCAGAAAAGCTTATAAAAATTGTAGGAGTTTGGATATATTTTGCAGGAGATTTAGATGTGCACATTTTCTTTTCACTTTGATAGCATACTCTCTCTACTTTCTGATTTTCTGACCAAGGTAGAAAAGCTGAAGTAGTGGAATGACAGAGAGAATGACTGTGGTATAATTCACATACCGGTTAACTATGTGAGTTATAATTGGTCTCCTTTTCTAGTTAAGTTAAACTCATGTTTTACCATAGCTCTTCGAAGCCTTAATGTAAATATAGTTTATTTAATTTGTCAACATAACTTGTATATGTACTGGAATATTATAAAGGAATGTGGAATCTGTGAGCCACTGTTACTGTTGAGACGGGACTATCAGTGTTCTACAAAGGCTTTTTCTCCTGCCTCATTCCTTAAAGTGGATTAAAGGCTGAATGACATCCTTCCCACCCCCGCCCTGCTTTTGGAACAACAATGGGAAAATGTCCTGGGTTGCAGTTTCCTATCACTTTTTCTCTAATTACTTGTTTCACACATGAAAATATGTTTGCTGCTTTTATTTGCCCTGGAGGCTGCCTTTTAATGCATTTATCTGTTGAGATTATTTATTTTTACACATCACTACAGAAGAGTCACTCTGAGTGCCATATTTTCTAATATCAAAAATTTGTATGCTTTGAGAATCCAATATCTTCACATCAACAAGTAATTTATTTCAGTAGGGACAGAGCAACAGAACATATCTCATTTTCTGTGTTTGCATTTTGATATACTGATATGTATTAAAAGTACATGGTAACTCTGAGCATGAGTGGATGACTTACATATGTCTATTTATATTCCATTACTGACCAAAGAATAGAAGGCAAACTTCAGAAAATTAGATGTAACCTATTAGATACGATTATCATGAACATTTTTTCTAGTGAGGGTTAAAAATGATTTTACTCGAAGCTTTTTTCCATTGTCTGTACTTTACTCTTCAGGATATAAATCTATTTTGTAATTACTCCCTTCTTATCTCAGAAACTTTGCCTGACACACCATTCCATATGTTTATGATTCTCTGAATGAAAAAGTGTTCCCTGACAACCATTCAGATTTTTTTCCTTTAATTTCCATTTATGCCTTATTGTCTTATAATGTTCAGCTGAAAATATATGTTGCAATATTGTGTGACATTATCTGTATTACTTAAGATTTTATATAACCATACATCAATGAAACATCAGATAAATCTCAAGCTTCTCCTTTTTTTCCCCACATCTTCCCTTCCAGAGCTGTATTGGTAGTAGATTCAATTTAGTTTCTATGACAAGTTGACTTTAAGCATTTCTTACAAACCTAGGACAGAACACATCTGCAATTTTGTTTGAGTCACTTTGAAAAGTGAACTTAATATAAATAGTTTGCTAAGTATTCACTGCAATTAGAAAAAAATTAGAAAATTTGCTAAATATTTACACTCAGCACTATGCAGTATTGTTTACAGAACTTCATAGATTTACTAGCATTTGTAAATTTAGGGAATAATCCAGCAGCACTCTGAATAAGAGCTTCAGGACTGGAACACTATATAATGTTACCTGACTAATTTGCTGGACTTCCTAATAAATAACTAAGTTACACAAGAAAGGTATTGAGATGATTTGTAATCCTGTGGTAATGGCTTCTAAATAGTTAAGATTACACTGGGAGATGAGAACCTTTTTCCCCTATATGCCATATACCAGCAGGGGACAAAATCAATCTTGTGAAGGCTCTGATTACTTGTGCTGCAAGTTTCTTGTCAGCAGATTCAAAATGTGCAGTGGAATGAATCTTCTGCAAGGTAGAGCTGCTGTCTATCAGCTGGGCATCTTTCCTCCCCTCTCTCCCTCCACCTTAACTTCCCATGGAATATGTGGTTGTGATAAATTAGAAGAAGAGAAAATGCAAGACGCTTCAGTGCAACCATTTTAATCCTCTACTGTCAATGCAGAGGAAAGGTGACACCAATTTTAGTATCTTCCAGATGAAAAATGTACCCTTGAACTGAGAATTTAAGGAAGTTAAGGAACAAATGAAAGAATCGCTTTTGTTTAAAATATAATGCTACTTGAATGTATACAAAAATGTTGTTTTCAAAGACAGGATTTCAATCCATTAAGGACTTGTGATTTAATCTGAAAAAGAGACCATAAATAAAATTCAAGCTAAAACACAGCTCTTATTAGAAAGGATAAAGAGAAAACACTAGGGTTAAGGCAAGCATTTTGGGAGGGTAAAAATCCAAATCCAAATCATTATCTGAACAAAATGTCAGAGTCAGCTTTTATCTTTTTAGTAATCCAAACCAACTCCATATCTGGTCCTTGGCAAATTTTGGGGATTCCATAGTAAAGATTTGGAGTGGATTATGCTTGAATTTTGATCAAGAGAAATTTAAGAAAATATTTGTATTTTTTCAATGAAATTAAAGATATGTACAGTGGACTAAGAAAGAAATTTGGTTTTGGAAAGGCAAAATCTATCATGCATTTTAACCACGTTTTCTCACAGTACTAAAAAAAGGAACTTGTATTGTCTTGCTGCTTTCGTGAGGAGAAGTGTGAGTTTTGCTGTTTAGAGCTCTAATAGCAAGGTTCAATTTACAACACATGGAATTAGTGCTTCCTTCTCCCCATCTTCAGCACTCTTCAGTAACCTTGGAAAGCAATTACAAATTCCAAATAAATATTCCCAGAGTAATGCATCCAGGAGAACCTGAGGAAAATATTGGAAAATTGGGAACTAAATTTTCTTAAAATTCTCCCACAAAAGCAACATGTAACATCTTGCCCAGTCTATGAGAATATGATTTTATGCAGTCTTCCGACAATCACAATTAGACAGGTGGGTTGGTGAGGAGGTATCATCTTCCTATCCAGCAGATGGAGAACTGCATAGAGGACATGGCCCCACAAGGGCAGAAGTGTGTTATTCCTGTTTTCTGCTTCCAAATTCTAGCCATTCATCCATTTTGTTCTCCCAACATTCTTGCCTCCGCTGTTATTCAAGTTTTTGAGCCAAAATTGCTAATTTTGTAACAAGAGACCTGAAATTCTGTTTGAGGGCAAAAATGTTCCATTTTAGCAGGCATGTGTCTGCGCATTATATTAATTGCCAGATTAGTTGATATTTGATTTTGCTTGCTAATCAAGTTCCCAAAGACCTAAATTACTCCCAGCACTCAACACTCACACTGCCCCTCACAATGGCAGAGACATGCCACAGCCAGCAGAAGTTAATGATCTTCGGGGAGCTGCATTTGCAAATCCTTTTCTGCAAGAAACCTCACATAAGGGGAAACAGACCAATGCAGTCTTCAGAGGGCTTTGAATTGGCTATTTCATCAATTCTCCAGATAATGGTTGAGTGCTGTGAGATAGGAAGTGGGAATGACTATACTTTTTCATCTTTTCTTGTGATCCTTGGGACAGAGCACCATAGATGCCATTGATTTCAGGCCAAAAAGGTGATCCTGCTGTACTTCTGTCACCAGCAACAGTATAAATCAGCTGTTTTCCATGCTGCCTTTTCATGTTGTCTTCTGCCTCATGCACATCTGAATCAATCTTAAGTAAAAAATAACATTCTGGGAATTACAGTTTATTCAAATAAGCGGTAGCTTGCCATGAAATTACCATCATAGCATATATTATATGCCTATTAGAGAGTTTTCTGTTTCTCAGCTCTTTGGCCTGCCTCAACTTCTGACACATGAGAGCTGAGCTCAGACATTGCTATTTCAAGCAGTGCTTATTATTTGAAAGGATGAAAACTCTTATAAATGGTAGACACTGAATATGGTATCATCTTGAGCAGGAAACTGCAGTCCTGATAAGACACTCTGTGGGCTTTAGGTTAAAGAGCATTTTTGAAGAGCTTGGAAAAATTAAGAGAGTGGCATTTCAGTCATCTCTAGCTCTGTCCACTCTCCCCTAGGTGCTGTAGGAGTGCCTAGCTGGGCAAAGGATGGAGGAGCAGAGGCACCAGGCTACCTTCAGGCATGTAGAGTTGGCATTCACGGACCTGAGCCACCTGCACAGATGAACTTTGTAGCAGTGCTGCTTAGACTGAAATTGCCCCACACAAGAGAACAATGCAGGATAATCCCCTTTGCGCTGACACACACACACACAAAAAGAATAAAAATGAAGACAGTATAGATTACAGTAAAAAGAGACTCAAAGTTGGCTACTGCATTTGAATTGCAAAGTAGCAATCAATTAGTTTATCATTAATCAGATAATTTTGGGGTTCCTGAATAATATGAAAGGAAAAGAAGAAATAACTACCAGGATAATTTTCAGGAACCATCTCTCAGCTTTATAAACTAATCCTCCTCTAATGGCCCTTTTTAATGTAATTTATAGGTTCATCATTACCCTTTTTGTATTAGTAATTATTTCTAAAATACCAAAGAACCATCTTTTTTTCAAGGTCCTTCCATGTGCCTGATTTACAGCTAGGCTGGTGTTGGACTCTGTCTTTCTGAGGTTTGACATTTCAAAATATTTATAGCTCTTTTACATTAATGCCTTTCTCATGAATCTGAAGGTGACCGTTATTTCTTTCATCTTGTTGTAATTAAATGGATCAACTATAGCTTTATTATTTCCACTATTTATCTGTGCAGTGTGTTAGCACATTCAGATTAGCAAGTGATATTGAACATTATGTGAATTATAACAAACAAATATTTCCTAAAACACGCGTTAAACTTGATGCATTGGCTAAGAAATCGTTCCAAGTGAAAGCACAAAATCTTTAATATTTTATTGATCAGATCTAAACCTTCTGCCCAAAGTGGCAATTAAATTTCAATTAAACTGACTGAAAGCATCATATTAAATTTCAGCACTTTATGAGCTATCAGATAATGCTGCAGGACAAATCTTTAGTATGATCACACTCTTTTCAAATTATATTATCCTGTTCATTCACAATAAAAGTGACAGCTTTAGGTATACTTTCAATATTTCTTGAATATAAACCCTCTAATGAACACATTTTATTGCCTTTAAATCAATTATTATTGGATATTTTAATAAAGTGAATTGAGCACTTTGTTTTACACACTGCTTAGAAGTTATTATATTTTGCAGTCAGCACAGCAAAGAACAGTAACAGTATGACAGAAATACCCAAATACCTAACGTTATGCTGTAAATTAAATCAGCTATTTACAATTATGAATATGCTGCATTCCATTTCACAGCAGCTACTGGTACAACATATTAATTAATAACTCTTTAAATCTTCAGGCTTTCAGTCTCACTGTGTTTCAGTAAATGAGATAAGCTGAAAATATAATCAAAATTGCAAGAAGACCCTGCAAGTGCTTTTAAAGTATCATCATATGAAGACCTCAATATTTTACTGCTGCTTCTCTCTTTGTTCTAGTGGCTCTATGTATGTGTTGATGTTTAGATTGTCCAAAATACAGCTGGTAGTGGATAACGTTGTATAATTCTGAGGACATTATCACTCAGTCTCCTTTTAGGTTGCACACATACAGATATTTAAGTGTCAGTAACAGCATTCACCAGATTTTTATCATTAAATAAATAGATTAGTCATAAGGCAAATATAACAAATGACTGAGAGTAGCCAAATTAATTTCACTTAGCAGGTATTTGGGCATGTTGAACTGAACAGAAATCTATATTCTCTATTGATGTTAAAAAGTTACTGTGTTCTTATGGATGATTACCAAAAATAATTATCCAGAAGTAGTAGATAAATTCTCAGGTGGACTTTTACAGTCATGTATAGTCATTGCGTGAGGGAATACCTATATTCTAACCTCCATAAATTCTCTTGTTCTGCAGATGCAGATGTCAAAGGTAAGAGAGACAGGTAACAGACCTGGTTCGGGTCAAGGCTTCCTGTGGATTCATCATCTGCCAGTAAGTGGTGTCTTATGTAGCTTCTTAATTCCTTAAACTTTATTTTCCTCTGGCTAAGGTCTTTAGGAAGAGCAGCATAAAAGGTTAAGGAAAAACTCTCAGTAGAGTTCAATTGCCCCTTGATTCGAAGAAATCCATCTCCAATAGTCAGATGCCTTTACATTCTCTTTCCATATCATGCCAGTTTTTCAAGCAGATTGAAATGTAATGTTCTGTTGCATTTGGAGAGAAACACAAATAAATAAATAAGGGCAAATACAGAGGGGCAGGGGGAGCACCTTTCAGAATATTCCTAGACATTTTTTGTACTTAAAGTACAGACTTAGAAATCTGAGGCATGTCTTTTACTGATACACAACACAGTATTCCAGATATTGCATTATTTCATATGAATAAGTATGCTTTGTTTATTTTTATCAGTAAACACTTCTTTTCATTCAACTATCCTTCTCCCTTGGGAGCAGAGTGAAGAATTAGGTGTGTAAGGAAACAGGAAAAAAAGCTTTTGCAGAATGAGAAAACTACAGAAAAAACCATCCTTTTGAAAACACTGTTCTTTTTTATTTTTCAGTACATATCAAGATAAGAAAAGTCCTGCAGAGGGTCAAACAGTGCTTAAGTAGCTAAGTAAAGGAATTGCCCTCCAGAGCAGGTGTTCGTGCTGTCTCAGCAGGCAGGGATAGTATATGTTGCATCAAACACAGTTTGCTCAGCATGTGTTCACACCTCCCCTGACCCCGACACTTCCTGGCTTTGCTACCATGAAAGTCTCTGGAGAGAGGAGGTGTGTTTGAATGGAGTGTGGGTGGATCTTTTCAGCAATGAGATGATCTCGGCTGCACAATAAAGTGAACAGCAACCATTTTTTTTATAGCTGGGATCTCCCCCTGCACTCTTTTAAGCAAGGTCCTGACCCAGCTCCCAGCCATGCAGCTATCAGAGCTGCCTGCATGCAGTGAGCACACTGCTGGAGTCTCATCACACCCTGACAGTTCCCGAGCTGCTCCCTTGTGTCAGCCTGACCAGCAGATTTGGCACTATTTCTGAAGTCTCTGTCCTCTTAAATAATGTCTCTCTTACTAGGAACAGATGGGGAACCTAACATGGCACTGGAAGGCACAGTATCAGTGGAACTCAATAGACAATCCTGGTGAGCAAGGACACCATTCAAAGTGATTTGGTTAATCACCTACAGGGTAATAAGTTGCAAAGCAACCTAGGTTTGGATCCCTTGTGATTGATCAACATGGATCTGCTGTGGCTAAAGGGGTGTTTGGATTCTTTCCCTTGCTTCATCAGCCATCTTTCAGACCATCCTGCTCTGTGTGTGTCAGGTGTTTGGTACAACAAGGATATGGAATAGGGGATTTTCTAGGGAAAAATCTCTTTCTCTAATGCTGCCTGAGTCTTGACTATTTTTCAAAGAGCAAGATCAGACTCTACATGAGGAAAAGTTATGTAAATATTGTATAGTTTCTAAATATATTAATCCCTAGACATGGTCCTAAGAATAATTTTAGTTGTGTTTTAATGGAGCTATAGAGTGATTTTTATCACTGAATTATATTTGACTGCAGTGGAACTCTGTGGGAAGCTGCTAAGTTTATATGGTAATGGGGAGAGAAAGAAAAGAGGTGGGGATGGATAGACAGCAAAAGCTTGCCTCGATTTGAAGGTAGTTTGCATTTTTCCAATCCTTGCAATTCATTCTGATGTGGCTTTGTTGTCTGAGCAAATCTTTTTGAATCTATCATAATAATCAACTTTTACAGATTCTTCAAATACATTTGAAACTGCCACTGAATCAGAAAAGCTAAACCAAAGACAGCTACACTGGCACTATTCTTACTCATATCTAGTGATATGCTGGATTTATTCATACCGCCAAGAAAAAAAAAACCTATTAATTTTGGTCAGCTGTATATACGGGAATTTACATTTGCTCTCCAACATTCATGAAAAAGACTGTCCTGCCATTGTGGAATGCAGAAAACAATCTATCAGGCTTTCAATAAACTGCAGAATATATATGTGGTTCAACCTATCTAAAATGAGATGCAGTGCTAGCAATATGGAGAGCCCCAGCAAGGCTAGCAATAAAAGTAGATATACAGTAGCTGACATCAGATTGTTTCAAGCTTAATTCCAGTAAAGTAATAAGGTCAGGAAAAGAAACGCCCAGTGATGCACAGATTGATGCTATTAGATAGAAACTATGCGTTGGCATCAAGCAAACACTTTTCTGTCTTGGTCTCATGGACAGAGCACAAAGATATTCAGCATAATCCCCACAGATTTATAACCACAAGAATGGACCAAGCTTAGCAGACTGCGGTCAAGAACAGCACTAAAACTAAGCTATACACATATTTATTAACAACACCAGAGGGTATTGTATTACTCTCATTTTCCAAAGTGAACATAATGTATATTCCCACCAATTCACACCAAGGGCTGCTGACACATTGTGGAGAGCTGTTAGCATCTGAGAGAAGAATGCTTAAAAGTATCTCATAATGCAGCTTTGGTTTGTATTTTTAAACATCAATGTATAGGATGAGAGCAATGCATAACGTAACTGAAGGCTAGCTCTTCTGGAGGTCAGAAGTACTTTCATTTTTAAATACTCCAAAAGAAATAGTTTTTTTCCTTGTGAGCATTACGTGATATCACTGAATGGAAAACACCATCTTGTATCAACATTAAATGAAATTGTAATACTTTTTGGTTTGGCCCAACCAGAAATAAACATCAAAAACTGATGGAACAGCACATCCCACAGCTTGGCATCTCTGGAGTCTGTGACCTCTCTTTGCCACCAGGAGACAGATGTAAAGCATGGGTCTGGCATGAGACAAATGCAATCTTGCTGTTCTTGTCACTGTTTTGCTTTGAAACATAAGCAGGAAAATCAATAAAATCCATTTAGCTGCTGATATAATATCACATCCCAGGTCTCCCTAAGAATACACTCTTTTCCATTTAAGAAAGACCCACTTTGAAAAGTTCGGTCCTGACTGCTCTTCTGATTACCACAGTTAAAAGCTGGTATAGGAACACGGATTTTTCTTGAACTATTTATGATTTTGAGATGAGACAATACAGTTATTTAAGACATATATGGTATTTTAAGATGAGGTACAACCCTTTTGCCATAAAAAAATACATCCTTGTTTACAGAAATACAATATCTGATGAAAACTTAGGTAAAAGCATCTGCATTTTTTTCACATAGTTAAATGATTACTCAAATTAACATCCTTGTTATTAATAGCTACATCTTAAAGCCATTTTTGGAGGGGGGAACATTACACTTTTTTCTATTTATATCCCATGTGTCTGTCCTCTGTCATTCTGTTTCTCTTTAATCTTGTTTGAGTATACGGCTCACTCGTCCTTATTTTATTGACTCAATCACAGGCACACTGTCACTTTTTATAAAACGGTCACTGCAGAATCACATCAAGCAAATTCTTGATTCTGCAGTCAGTAATTTAGTGCCTTTATGGAATTGCAATTTCAGGGCTCACTGCTTGTTTTTCTAAAATGTACTTTAGGAATTAGTTACTCCAGCCACAAATCAGTTGAATTTATGCACAGTTGTAATACAGTTTATGGCCTCATGGTACATTGCTTCAAAAACAGCAGATGTGAAATTATGATAAATATAATGAGTGTTTTTTTGCCTGATCTACTGAAGTAGAGAAGGATCTGGAGCGTGTTTACCTATCCCATACAGTACATTTAATGTCTTAGTCAGGACTCCTGACAAAGGCTGATTAATGTCCTCATCTCTTTTATTAAAGATAAGAGTAGCACTGCAGTCAGGAGATAGAAAGCACACCATAAATCTTCGTAAAATGAGCAGTCAAATAATCACTCATCAGAAATAAAATCTACATACATTAACACTAACACTCAGCCTACCATGCACGCAGCCACAAAAAAAAAAAAAAAAAAAGAAAAAAAAAGAAAGATAGAATAGACAGATTTCCGGAAGTTTTAATTTCAACTAGTCCTTTAAGTTTAATGTTACAGTTCCCGTAACCTGGATGCAAAAGCTGGCATTTAAAAGCACATGTGAAAGGACCAGATGCCTCGTCATTACATTAAGAGCATGAAGCAGGCAACAATTAAGCGATTCACTGGAAAGACATAATGCTGATCTATGCTAGCAATTAATCACAGAATACATTAGACAATGATGGGTGACCTACAAATTTTTGACAAAATAATTTTTCATCATGTTGGCGATTTCTTAGCCTAATATGCCTGCAAGGCACAGAGTCCAAACCTGTCATTTATTCCATCTCTCCTTGACAGGCGGCAACCTGTCTTCCAGACAAAATGAACATTATCTGTGCTCACTAGACATTTAGTGCAGGGCTTAGCTTATGACTAATGATAATAGGCAGACAGAAATGTTAGAGTCTGAAATAATGTTCTCTTTGTTAAAGAAATTTCTTGAGGTAGAATTTTTTTTTTCCCAAAGACACATAAAGATAAAAACTGTTTTTATCTGATTTTTAATGCAACTTTAAAAAAAACCATTTCACTTTCTCCAAAATAAACAGAAAAAGAGCATTCCTTTTTTTTTTTTTTTTAACTTCCTGTAAGAATTCAGGCTGCAAATTGTTCACACAACAAAGATATGAAGTAGGAATTTCAACAGATAGATGTTAATAAACAGCCTGGCTTATTAGAAATTGGTTTTAGTTAACTAACTTTTGTTGGTTTCTGTAAATTATATTAAGAAAATAATTCATTTTTAGCTGTTAAAATTTAACCAAAGACACTGCACCTTATTTTTCGACATCTTTAGGTGAGAATGGAGCCTAAATCTAATGTCATAGAAGATATTTTATAAATGTACAATGACAAAAATCAGTGGTTTATCCACACAGAATTTTAGCTTTCCGTAATATACCAACACTGAACAGTTTGAGATAGCTATTTGCTGCGAGTACAAAATGTAAAATAATTCATTATTTTTAGTCTTACAGTCCATAATACAGGACCCAAGTGCCAGGAGCAAAGGAGACAGCAAACAGACCACAAAGTGGTTTTTGTCTTTAGGGTGAAGTTTCAGAAGCAAAGTCTTGATTGAGCGCTTATTCAGTTTTCATCACACAAAGACCCCAGTCATGACATTTTGTGCTGGGTTCTGTGCAAACACATGCTAAGACACAATCAACATCCCAGAGGATTTAGCTGAATGAACTAATCTTTTGCACCTTAAATTCAAGTTGGACACACATCTGGGATTTGATTAGATTCCCACTGAAGCCTCTGGCAACCTTTACACTGTAACTGAATAAAACTATCTGGGAGGACAGTTTTTTACAACCACTGGAATGCAAATGAAAAACATAGAGTTGGTTATAATGTAATGAAGCTGATGGTGAGTTTAAATAATACATCATTGTAAACAAATCTTTCTATAAAAAGTGAATTTGTATAAAGTGTGGTTGTAATTTTTACCAGAAGTGCATCTTCTTAACAAATATTTAGGCTATTTTATCTGATCAAGTTCAGTGTTAATTATGCATTTGAAAAGGTGCATTTATAAATTTTGCAAAATAGGAATTGTCTTCATATAGAACCTCACAATCAGCCAGGAAACAGCCCTGCACAGATGTATTTTGCAGTGACCTTTTTTTTTTTTTTTAAATATCAGAAGACAAGAATGTGCACCAGGACAAAACTTGTTCTGGTCCATACATTATGTTCATTATTCAGGTACTTCAAAGAGTGAACTATAAGTAGCTAAGGACAAGAATATTTTGGCTAATATTTTGGCTTTTACTGGAATTGCTGTCAGTTTTGTCCTACTTGGCATTTAGATTGTTACTCAAATGGCAATAAGTCGTACTAATTACACGATGTCTGAAAATTCAGTGAATCAAATGAATTCCTGTCCCTAGTTTTAAATCAAATTACAGAGGAAGCATGTACAAGATACCTCAAAATCTTGTAAAAAAAAGAGAGAAACTTTCCTGTATTATGTTTTAAAATATGCTGACTGAAACAGAATGAGTATATTACACTTTCATCTTTTAAAAATACCAAATATTTCCAGTTGAAGTATTAAGGTATGCTGACTGTGAAAGCTTATACTTAAATATCCATCTAATCTTTGAAAAACAAATAACTTCAGCCTTCAATGACTTCAAATCCCTCATACTTTCTGTGCATCCCTTTCATGTTTTCAAATATTAATATGAAAAATTATCACATATATTTTTCCCATTATATGACCTACTATATTTTATTTGTATTGATTCATCAGTTTCTCTACAAGAAACAGAAAATACCTCAAAAAGTACCTGAAAATCATTGCAATATTCATAAAATACCTTTTTTAATCACCATGAGTCTAATGAGAAATTTTCTTTTTGTAATTGCAAAGTTGATCCAAAAAGTTGTCTGTCTCCTGACAAGGGCATACTTGTTGAGTATCTCTATGTAACAAGCTGAAGCCAAAATCTTCATTGGAGTCTGTCATTAAGGGACTGTCAAATGTGTTTTATAAAGTTAATCTCACAGCCTTCATCAATGCTTGTGAATCCATATTGTGAGCAGACTTGTTAATTTTGCACTTACTCCAAAACACATTGATATTTTTTGTCATTATGATCCTTTAAATTTACTCTAGGGGAAGGAACAGGGAAGGCCTTGTTCAAATGCAAATATTATTGACATACTTATGTAAGAGTCAGAAAATATTGAGAAATGTTATCCACAGCTGCCATAACTTAACCAGTTCTGATATCTATGCCACTGTAAGTACTAAGCCTACTCAGCAAAGGAATAAAGCATATTGTTTAAAGAACTGAGTGGCCAACATATAAGTGACAGACTAAGCAGCTGTTAGTCAAATAAAAAGTATCTTTGAGAGTTCATCTCTTTGACTGGGAACCCATGATGCAAGATTTTAGAAATAGTCATTTCCAAGCAAAGGGCTAAATTTTGACCTTGCAAGAGTCGGTATAGAAAAACAGCTTCCTTGTTTTGTGTGGGAGTGACTTATTTTCTTTTAATGATAATTTTAAATGTTCTACGTTCTTTTGCAGCACTTATAAAAATTTCCAGCAGCTTTTTTGTCTTCTTTCACTCCCACCATTTTGAAAGGTGGAATCATTACTTGACTTGGAATTTCCTAATTACCTCTGCTTCTAAGTCAAAATTTTCTTGACTTTTGTGGAGCTAAAATCTCAAGCTTTTAATGCTGTGTAAAGCTATAGTTCCCTCTAAACAGTCTGTCCAACTTCAAGAAAATAAAATTTAGCCGTGAAGATTAATGTGGTGTTTCTAGAGTCTGATCTCTTCTTTGGTACCCTATCTATATGTGTGTATATCTGTCTCTCTTTCTCTAGATATCATATCTCTGCTGCCCAAGTCTTACACTGCATAATTAGATGTATCTCATTCAGACACCTCTTCATCCCCATTTGTTTTTCACTTGGACACCAAAGAGCAATCCCAGTTCTTGCTTACTGAAACGTCGTGTTCTCTGGATTACAGCCCAAAGGCAGCATGCTTGCCAGTTGCCAATGCTCATTAAGGCAGTTGATATGATTCCATAAAATCTACCTTACTGGCTTCTGTGCACTATGAATGTTTAAAGTAATCCACTACCTGAATGGCCTCAAAAGCTCAGCATATTCTGGGTGTGTGCTTTCAGGTCAATCCTAATGCTACCATGTGAATGGTCGAGTTACTGATGCCATTCACCTAAGAATGGTAGCTTTTGAAGGTTAGATCTATTCATAGATTCATTTCTCACATAATTACAAAATTTCTTGGGGAGAAGAAGTGGTGATATAATCTTACTAGCTTTGTGTATTTTGATTATCTGAAAATGAAGTAGAAAATTTTCACTAAATATTAATTTTGAATGCAGATGGAAAGAACAAAAACTAATTTGCTATTACATTTCCTGCTTTTACATCAACACAAAGTAAATTCAATTTTTAATCAAAAGAGCAAAATAACCTTTACCCTCCTTAATTACTACATGGAGATACAATTCTAAGTACTTGGGAATTTTCAGAAAAAGAAAGTAGGTTATCAGTAACTGATGGTAAGGCTACAAGCCTTGTAATTCTCAGTTTGCTAAGATTACTGAAGGAAAAAAGTAGTTAGTATCTATTCTGAATATTAAACCATATAGCCTGGTCCCTGTTTAAGTTCTTCTGGTTGAGATTTTTCAGAGGAATTGAAAGGAGTTTAGCAAAAAAGTTAAAGCATACTGAATTTCAGTGGGATTTTGACACTTCATTCCGTCTCTGACTGCATCATCCCATAGATCAAAACTGATGTTGAAGTTCTAGCTAGAAACTAGGAAGCCACTGTAGCTCAGAGAAAATTAGGCAAAAGGCTGCTCTCAGAGGTATTCCAGGTGTGAGCTACAATCTTTTGCTGTTTCAAATTAAGATAAAGAACAGCTGAATATATGACACACTAGAGAAACCAGCAAAAGACACGGAGTAAGTAATCATATCTGTACCAGGAGGAAATGGATGTCATTGCTCACATAAGGCAGAGAAATAAAAAATACCTGGACAAGGGTATTTGACAATGGATCAGCTACCAAGAACCCAACAATTGTGTTACAATGTGAGCTGACAAACAGATGATCATTCTCATTATAAAATTGCTATTACTTTCTCATTTGGTTGATCTCTTTCTACTGAATTCCAGCCAGCTCTTATTGCTGTGTTCCCTTTTTACAAAATTGCTTGCACATTTTGTAGCCCTAGCAAGGTCAGGTGCAATAGAACTGTAAATATGGAGCCATCACCAGGCTGATATTCCAGCTGTTTATGCTTTCTAGAAAGAGGGTAAACAAAATGAGAACCTTTGGAAGCCTATATGATGTGCCTTGAAGGAAAAAAAACAATAAAATTTCTTCATCAGGCTCCAATACATGCTCCAGTATATGCTCAGTGAGGAAGAAATGGAGTCATGTCTCTGACACTAAGACTAGTTCCGTGAGAACTACAAAAAAGAGAGCAAAAATCTCATGACCAATGTGTTAAAAACAGATGAGAGATATAAGAGGACTGGGCATGGATGCACTCAGAGTCCCACTACTGCTACCATCGTTATATGGCTTTTCGGCATAGTTGCTCTCAAAAGGAATTAGAAGAGGGTGTTTTTACAAATCAGAAAATATGTCAGGTAGCTGTGCTTGGATTATCATAATTTGTATATTGTTGGAAGAAAAATTACTCCATTTTTATGAATGGAAGTCTTTGTTAATTCTGTGATTTTACAAGTGTCCTGATTTATCATATTTTCTTGCTTTTCTCTTTATATTCATCTAAGTTTCAACTTGGCTGAAACATGAAAACAATATAGATGAAAATGTAAGGATTATTTAAGGGAGCTGAGAGAGTCCGGTGAAGAACAGTGTAAATGCTGAATATATAAAATCAGGCAGAGGCTAGAAGCCTGCTAGGAGTGTATGCAAAGATTATATGTGCTTGTTATCATACTGGTGGAAGAGCAAATCAAGGACATCTAGTAGACTACAAAATAGCTGCAATGGCTCTGGGCCAATCATGTCATAAACATGAACCTGTAGAACCTGAACTGTCATTTATTTTATGTCAGTTCAAGTTCTTAACTTATTTATTTTCCAGACACAACTACAATGGAACAATAAAAGGAAGACTCAACTAGCAGAGGTCTCACCTCTATTTTGTATAATTTGCCTGCTTAAAAGCTTACAGAGTAAAACATGTAAATATATGCAGACCTGAGAGTAAGACCTTAGTAAGCAAATTACAGAGTATGGATGAGGAAACTATGGATCATAAACAAGAAAAGAACTATGGCTACTAAGCACCTATAAACCTGCTATAAATTGTTGTGAGGTTCTGCTTCAGTGGATTTAATATTCTGGGAGAGGCTGGCTTTTGGCTACATGCAGCAGGAAATTCACTGGGGCGGGATATCACAAGGATTCCTGTTGTACCCAGCCCAGCTGGAGCTCTTGGTGATATGAGTGGGGGAAGCTGTCAGAGGTATTACCCAGTTCTGGAATGCAGATTTTCCTTTAGAAGAGCACGGCTAGAGGAGAGAGGTACTGGAAATGACATAATGATGCTGCTGCTTGTAAGATTTCTAGTCCAGCGTTTACAAATCCTGAAAAATTTCAGATTAGATATGTAATCTTTTCAAGTCAGATCCTCTGTTGATGTAAATTAGCCTAGGCCCACTCAAGTCAATTAAGGTACCTCAATTTTAAACTATTTCTCTCTTAGCTTGGAGGTGTTTATCCACACCTTACTTTTGAGGTTCTGAATCTTTAATCTTTATTTAGTTCCTCTCGTTAAATGAGTCTAGAACAGGAAAGAATTTTGTATGTTATGTGATTATTGGAGATTTTTGGCTGTTTTTTGAAGCATAGAGTATTGAAGGCAGAGAACCTTAAATGTCAAATTAAATACAGAGGATGAAAGTAGAGAAGTACAGGGTCAGATGTTTGAATGAGGTTGGAACCTATTCAAACATCCACATAAAGTGACCAGATTTTCAAATGCCCAGAGGAGCCAGGAGGTGGGAAACACTCTTAAAATGCATGACTTGTTTCCATTTAATTTGAAGTCAGAGAAATTAGGAAGGATCTCTCTAGTCTACATCTGGAGAGAAAGATGAATAAATTCTTTTCCACTTTCAATTTTAGTTATTTTCTAGAATAATTTTTTGTTGCTGAATCCCATTACAATTCCCCTTCCACAATTTCATTTTTCCTGAGCCAAGATGATGAAAGGCTGATTAATTCTTTGCAGCTGACTCAGCATTCCCCTGATGTGCACTGCTATTTACAGGAGAAGTAGCTATAGTCCTTTCTTCGGCCAGAAAGAGATAATTCTTTTCTTTCCAGCCTTTGGCCAGACCTCTGTGTCTTGCTATGCATCCTTTCACATATTTCATCGGAGGAAATTATGACTATTTTTAATTCAGAAGGAAAGTTTCCAACAAGCATGTCCCATCTGTTAGAGGTGTGCTGTCGGCATTCTCCTCGATAAACGGGACGGGGAACTTGGACAAGTGTTCCGAACTCTCAGAAGAAATACCCCCCCCCAGCATGCATACACCCCTTCCTAGAAAAATACAGGGGAATCTGGACTCCACCAGCTCAGAGCAGCTAGGAGCAGGATGGTACATTTATGCTAAATTTAAGTTTTTATTTAATTTTGAAAGTTGCCAACCTTTGCAAAAAGACAGCAAAAGTAATCTTTCAAGTATGACTTGTAAGCAGGTTTAACGATATCTGCTGACAATCTGAGACAGTAGTTCTGGAAAAGGTGTGAAATGCCATACTAATCACAACATGATGCTAAATCAACAATCTAATGATATTTTAAAAGTCATTATTTGGTTACTACTTAAAGGAAAAGAGAATAGCTTATCTTATGAACAATTAATAATTAGTAACTTGGTATGATAAGCAAGCCAAATCTGAGAGCACACTTTATTTTTCCAGCAGCAAGATGTCTGATATTTACCTGACCCATTTCTTCACAGTTTTGGATTTTAGAATACTGGGCTAAACCTTTGTCATTTTCAACTGACATCAATGCTGTCACAACCAAAACTTTCTGCAAAATCTGTTGAAGAAAATGCAAAACCAGCTACTACCCCTTAACCCCGTGAGCAATAACATGTCTTGTAACACAATGACCAAAATAGCTTGAAGAAACAGGTGGATGTCTTGTACATGTGCATGTTTATCTTGCCTGATTGCATCTTCAAAAAAGACTCTAAACCTTTCCTCTTCTAAATGTGAGGGATGACTATTGCAAGTCACAGCCAAATAAAAGTCCCACTGTCTAGGCCATCAGGCCCAACATACCACAGAAGATTCCCCTCTAGCTGAAAGACATAATCAACCTAAAGGAAAGGCTGCTTTGAAAGATCTGTTTTGCAAGGAAACAGATTTGCCTGTCCTTTTCATTCTTTTTTTTTTAAAGGGCTCATTGCCAACTGTAGAAAATGCTGATACGACAGTTCTGGACTAGAATTATGGAAATCCAGCCTAGCCTGCCCTCCATACCTTAGGATGATAGGAACAGAAGTGGCACTACCCACTCAAAGTAAATCCATATGGGGAATGTTTCATGGAAATACAAGTATGGGCCACCAGCTGGTAGCACTGGGGAATGATTCTACCAAGGGTTCAGCTTTCTCTGCTGCCACCAAGTCATTTGTAGGCACTCCTTGGCAGGGTTTCTTACCACTTATACGGCAGTGCCTATGGTTTTCATCATAAATGACACAGCATTTTTAAAATATATACTACATAAAGGTAAGGTATCATGAGTATAATTATATATATTATTATCTGGATTATATATATAATATATAGTCCAGAAGGATTCACGAATACCTGAAAGCAGCAAGGTATGACCAAGTGAGGGGAAGACCAGTCCATTGGATGCCACTGTTAATTCTGAGGAATTCTATCACTTACATTCAACCAAAATTCTATTAATACAAGCTTCCCTGTCCAGGATACTGAAAATCTTGTGGTTTGTTTTGAAGGTAGTTGTGAGATTACAAATCCTTAAGAGTGACTTTTGTTCTATAGGTGTTCTACAATGTTAATGTGACCGTGTAAATTGCTTTTATTTCTTTTACAGAAATGGAGTGTGCCTAAAGTAATCAGCTTTAACTAACTTATTTCCTTTAAAATAGGTTCTCCATAAAAATTTTGCAGAAAAGACATCATTTTTCTAAGAAGTCTGGATTCTCAGTGGCACAAAAAGCAAGCCAATCACGCATTATATTGGGCCTACTATTACCAGATGCATCTCTGCAAAATTCTGCAAATAATACCACATATTACACTGGACTCCTGCATATATGAAATCCACTTTTTCCCAAACCACCTACCTACTGTAATCACAGTACATTGTGTGGGTGCACAGCATTCAGCCTGCTGAGATCTATTTCATACTCCCAATTCATACCAGATACCAGACTGGCAGATTACTACATCTGTGTTCTCCTACCTGTCACTGTGAATAAATGATGTAATATACAGTTGTAGGATTAAGGCTTGATTTTTTTCTTAGGAAAGGAAAAAGCAGCATGTGTCTTACAAAATTTTATTCATCTCCCAACCCTGATATCAGAACTACGTGCCTTTCTAAAAATTTTAGACATATCCTTAGCCACCTATTCACAAGAATCAAAAATATTTTTTCTTAATATAAATTAATTAAATCACCAAGAGTGTACAATCATCTTCCGTGGTGTATCTCAGATTGGATTGGATAGTTTTGGGTTTTTTGTTTAACATGTATGTACAATGATGATAACAGAATGTTCCCGTTAAACAGTCATACTCTTGAATACGAGAAAAACTATAATTATTAAGGCAATGCACGCCCTGCTAATTCACCTCTCTTGGGTAGCTTATGATAAACACTTTGATTACAGATGCCGTCGTATTTTTTCCATGGGTTCTCTGCCTCATTCCATGCACAGGATGTACAGATACTCAATGAGCAGTGATCCAATGCAGTTTTTATTCTTATTGTTCCATTGGTGGCTTCAGGCCTAATTTACTGCACACTATTCAGACCCACATATGAAGACAGAATTATTAATTTCCTCATGAGTTTTCCTATGACAATCTGCATCATCACAAATATTTACAATCTTAATTCTACCAAACCTCTGCAAGAAGTGAACATATTTCCATATGAGTAGTTTCACAACATATAGAGAAATAAAGCACAAAGACTAAAGCCGAAAAAATTCCTTAGCTCTAATGCCCAATTTGAGATATCTACAACTTAATGTTTTGGAATGTATGGCATGGAGCATCCCTTCGTGCTGTCAGAATTGCTGTTCTGTTTTGCTTATATTGCAGCACTTTTGCGAGGCCAGCAACAGAGTTCCAGATTTAATGTCAAAAAATGAGAAAAACACAAGAAGTAGCCAGACATTTAAAACCCAAGTGAATTGATACAGTCAGCGTCCTGGATCTGAAGAATCCAGGACAGACCAAAAGAGAATTATGTTATTTGGATCAGCTGCCCGATTTTTAAAACAATCCTTTTTTACTTTGGCATTTCCCTGTGTCATTCACCACACAACCTGTGTAGTCAAAGAACCATTCTGAAGAGGATCCTTAATAACATAAATCTCAACCTCCCTAGAGTGGGGCCATTGGGCACTCTAAATTTCTCTGATTCTTTAGACTTCATCAAGAAGTGGTGGGAACAGCCAAGATTTTTTGCTTTGTGATTTTTTGTATGTTATATGATGAACTGTCTTTGGGGTATTTTAGGGTGTTCTTACCTTTTGGACATCTAGGCACATTCCTTCTTTGGGAGTCAAGCAAGCTAGTAAATTGCATGAGATACAATCTCATGCGAACATAGTGGGAAACTACCCTTAAGAGCTGTATCATAAAGCAGAAGCTTATTTGATCAACTAAGATTGCACAGTTAATCTTGGGCATTTCCTAACTTTTGAGTGCCTAGCTTTACAAGTCTAAATTTTATATGGCTTCTATTTACTTTTTCTTGTAAGGAAACATAAAACCAAATATTTTTTTCATATGACATAATATTGACATCACTGGTTTTCAACAAGAAAGCCAGCTTTCAACCTACTCATCTGTCTCATCATCGACCAGTGCAATGGGGGACCATGAGACACTACCAATTAGAGTTTCTCTGTGATTCTCTAAGCCACTTCTAAACTAGTAAGTGCTCTGGCAGATGCCTTGATTATTGTTCAACAAATATTTTCTGAGAGCAGAAATCTGGTAAGGCTCAGGAATTCCAGATTCAATTTTATATTTTGGAGGACAAAGTGTGTTTGGAGGATAAAGCTCACATCTTTCTGCCTATCTCCAAATCTCCAATTTGGGCTGTGTTTCCTCCTGTTTGTCAGCATCCCAGACCTCTGTGTTCCCCTTCTTCATCATTTCAGTATTATCACCCTAAGTGTCATCATCTTCAGATGCCTGGCTTTCAGCTCCACACGTTTTATGCCAGTTCATCCTCTTTACATACCAACACCCTTCCTCTCATACTCTCCAGTATTCTTTCAAGTTCCCCTGATTCCCAACTAAAGGCAGGTTATTTTTTTCAGACATGATGAAACAATTTAGTCTCAAACTTAGAAACAACCAAGATGGTCTTGCAAATCTTCAGGGCAGGGGGAGTGAACCTGAAAGAAACAATTCTTCAAGGAAAAGTTTATACCAACCCATCAATTTTTTGACACAGTTATAAACTGAAAATGTGGTAGTCCAAAGGGAAGCATCAAACCTACTTGGCTGCAGGCAGCTGCTGGCTCCACCTACCATAAATCATTGTCCCCTTCACGTAAATAACCAGGCCTGGAAATGTTGCTTTTTCATTTACAAATATATCAATTTGTCTCTTCTGATCCAGCTTTTTCATGTCATCTGGCACCAAAGGACCAGAAACTGGGCAAGCCTCCCCAGATGTGAATTTTTCCAGTGTGGGCTGATGTAGTGTCAGAACATCGTAAATGAAGGAGGTGCCATGGTTGCAGCTCTGCTGCTCTTTGGCTATTGACAGATCTTTGCTTCAGAGTCACTATCAACCACTGTACTGTAAATAAAAGCCCTGCAGCTGCTTTCAAATCTTTCAAGATAACATGAAGGTATCCACAAAGTAAAGGTGCCATTATCAATTTATGTCTTGTCCATCACTGTGGACAGGAATTTTCTTTTTCTCCACAAAGTGTCGATCTAGAGATTTTCTGAAGGAACATAAATACACCAGTGCCAAAGGTGGAGCTCCTGGTCAAAAGGAGTGCAATTAGTCTACAATTTTATGAAGAGTTTTGAATCCAGATTTACTGTGTATTGATTATATTTCTGTGTATAAAACATGAGACAAAACTGGAACATGTCAGGAAAAATAACATGAGATTGTTTCACTCCTGAATACAAGCACAAGCAGAAACAGACTAGTCATAGCCCCGGCTGGGCAAATATAAGGAAGATAAACTGACCTTTTGAAATGTTCTGAGTTTAAAACATAGATACACACACAGAGCACAGCATGGCTGAACTGCTTTTAGACAAGGCAATCAAAAGGGATTAGATCAATTTATTTGAGATGATCCAGCAGCCGTGAGTCTCATCATAAGCCCTGTACATGTCACCAGTAGCAGGAAACCCAAAAAGTAACACAACATTACCAAAAGCTACTGTTTGGGATAGAAAAGCTTTAAAGTGAGGCAGCGATTCCATATCTGCTGTATTGTGGTATCTGAGGACTAAAGTGGTGCTGTTTGATGGCACTATGGTATGCACACCAGGAGATGAGTTTGCACAGCTGATCAGTAGCAATGTATCCACTGGAAGACGCATACGTTATAAGTTGTACTGGCAGAACTTAAATCAAGCTTTTTACAAGGGTCTGAAAATATTGCATCCGTACTGCTTCATCAGCATTATCATTTACCATTGCCACTTTGCCACTTGTTTCTCTAGGTGGTTTCCGTCTATGTGAGAGGGCCTTCTGCTTTGGCGTATCTGTCCCGTGAAGTAGTTTTGCTGTACCAGTCCTTTCTTTCAAATTGACTAATCATCTGAGTTTGTTCCTGCCATCATTCTTGTGTGGAATCATATTATTTAATCCTGGAAGGCCTTTAAGGACACACTTTGCATGAAAGGAACCTTCTGAATTCTTGAACCGTATAGTTGATTGCAGCAGTGTGGCTATCATTGACAGTAATTCTTTGACCCCTCCTGCACGCCAGATTAAGAGCTAATGCCATCTGCTGACCTCTTACCTATTTGGTACAGCCTGTCGTGATCCCTAAACCACAGCGTATAAAAAGTATGATAAATACATTTTCCTGAAGTCAAAGTCAGGCAAAGCACTGTGAAATAAGAAATGCAAATAGCAAGATATAGGATATCCATTGTTCAACATAGCAATACATATGACAGCAATAATCACATCACTGTGAGAGGAAATGCAGTATACGACAGCAACTGAAATCTACCATTAAAAATCTAAGGAAATACAACTCCTAAATAATCTAATTGTTTCTTTCTAGGCATGAAATAATAACTCAGACATTGACAAGAAAAATGGAAGGGTGATTTGACTAAAACACATGCTGTTGATTAATATTTTATCCATTAATAAAAACGATTAAGCCAATCCCCACAGCAAACAACTTCTTCTAAGTTTTCCTTGTCTCACAACTGTATGTAAAAGAAAACACAACTTTTATGAAGTTCTTCTACTCTGTCGTTATTTTACATTTATATAAGATATCTCATGGCTCACATTTATCATTGTCCATACATCTTGACTTTTAATTTCAGTAACTAAACTAAACTTAATTTGCTAAATAAACTGGAATGCACAATTAAAATCACAGCCAGAGTCTGAGAGAAACCTATAAATGTCAAGAAGTAAAAGTTAAAGCCATTCTTCCAGGCTCTTGATGTTTGGGCTCTCAAGAAAAGGAGAATTTACTCTCTCTGACCATTCAGGATATTTTAAAAAGATGTATCTATATTAAGGGACAAGTCTTTACATTTCTTCTTCAGACCACTCTTATTTAATCCTTCTTGAATTTAAATGCTAAAAATGTTTGTTATTTCACTAAAGTGAGTACCTTGAAACCAGCATGACTTTTTGCTTTATAGGTCTATGAAGGTACAATGCAGGCAAATCTCTTGGCATTATTTTTGAATCTCTGGCCAATTTTTGAATTTATTTGTACTTAATATTTTTAAATCATAATCTATATGCTTATCTGGTGTGTGTTTTGTGATTGTTTTTTTCTATAGGGGTTGCTATGCATGTATGCAGCTATTTTGCTTTGTGCATACATTGATAAGCCAAGGACCTCTGGGACCACCTTTGATGTGCTCCATCTCTAGGCTGGCTCTGGGTGCTACACCCCCAGAGAAATCTGAGGGCAGCAATTTTACCAGGCCCAGTGCTGCAGTCCCGTAATCCTGCCCACCGCATTTGGGCCATGGAGCCTGGAGGTTCACTGGATCTGGGGAGTCTCTTGCCCAGTCCTCACCTTAAACCAAAGACATGTCAGGCAGAATGAGGCTCAGATCTTGCAAGTACGAACTGGGTAAATTTCAAATGCTAAATGTACGCTTTTGCCAAATTACTGTCTATTTCCAACAACAAGTAAAAAAAAAAGCATTGATAGAAAAATCTACCGTGTTAAGTGAGTGCAGTTTTAGCAGAGGAACTGAGGAAGATGGAGCCTTGCCTTGGGTGCCAGCCAAGGCACCAAGCACTCACTGCCACCTCCAGTCGTAGAACCACAGCTACGAAGCCAGGCAGCCCTCACCACCCTGACAGCAGACCCAGGCTGGCCACATCCTCTGCAAATATGCACCCACATGTGGGCCAAGAAGTGCAGTTTCTCAGTTTGTGTGGAAGACACACAAATGGAGTATCTTTCAGGTAAGAAAAGAGCATGGGTGTTTGGAGGGACAGGAGCATCTGTTGTTGCTCACTGTATCTAGGTCTGACTTAAGTTTTTGATGCAACAGATCTATGGAACTGCAGACCCCCACTGTAAAGTAAACCATTGGATTTTAATTTGTTAGTGTTATGTAGAGCTCAATTTCTTGCGTCATTTAAAGCTGTAGTTCTGTTCGTGATATACACATTGAGTCTAAGGCATGTCTATTAGGGACTGAAGATGGAAAATTAGAAGGACATGTATGGGACCATATACATCTTCCTTTATTGCCATGAAATACTCAAACAGAAGATAAACAGATAACACTTTCCAGGCACAGATTTTTTTTCAAGGCAGGGTATGTTGTAAAAAAATTAAGGCTATGATGCTGAGGAAAATCTCTCTCTTAAGTACTAAGGACATTTGAAATAATTTTGTCGCCTTTTACAATACTTTCTGTATAGTTACTTTTGTGAAGTACATACACATAGCGTAGGTATTTATTTGTGCTTTAGATGCCATAGTTATTCCATATGTCTTCCCAGAAAGGCAAGTCTTCTATAAATCCCATGCCATATCTGCCAGTCCCATGGGGATGATATAAAAAGGACATAGGACATAGGTAACAATTTCCTTCTCCATCAGTCTTGTGTTGAATGTCTTGTTTACTCTTCCCTTGAGCAAGACATGTTTCTATGCATTATTCTGTTGGACAATATCCTAAGAAGGAAAATCAGTCTCACAAAGTTGCTTACAAATGGGTGTCTCTTTTGGCAGTACACATTCTTAAAAGCCAAACTGCTGTTTAAAAATCCCAGGCGGAAAAAATGATATTTTTATTGTGCTCTTTTCATCATTTTTATTCTGTAGCCTGAAGAAGTAAAAAAATAATAGTCATTAAAATAAATCTAATTCTCTCTCAAAAACTCTCTGAGGAGAGTTGGTGAACTTCTGAGTAGATCCTGACTTACACAAATTACTACTACCTGCTGTGACATACCTGTGCTGAGCTTATTGTGGTTTAGTACTTGCTTGATTGAACCAGATTTTAAAATCACAAATTGTTTTCAAATTACCTGGTCAAGACTAATTTCAGGAGGCTCTCTTCCCTATTGCTGCTGTTCCCTTGAGCTGTTCTTCAGAGTCCAGCTTCCTGGACCTTCAGGGGCTCTTCCTCTTTGCTGTCTTTCTCCTCCTTTTTTCCCTCCTCCTCCACAGATGTGCATCCAGTTGAGCGGTAGCAATAGCTTGTAGCCCTGCTTTGGTGTTCCTTGTGTTTATTCTGGCAATTGTTTGCTATTTAAAAATCAGCAAAATCTTTACTGCAGAAGACATACAATCACTGGGTCCTGGCCATGTTACAGGCATATTTGTTTATTTAGTTACTTGTTTGGTTTTAAAGTACATCAATACTTGTTATGTCAACCATATACATGATGGGCAATGAAGCCAAGACATTTGAGGCTGAGGTGAGCAACCCATAGTCTTCTGACAGAGAAGATGAGCATCTTTTTAAGTATCACTCTCAAAGTGGGTTATGATCTGCTGCAGCCTCTTTTGGGTTAAATATTCATTACAATTAGTGGTTTATGTTATGTAAGGCATGGGAGTACATAAATAGGCTACTTACTGCTGAGGTAACACTAAGTACATTAGATATTGTAGTGAAGTTAAACTTAGACTTGATATCCTAGTCACCACAGAGTTATCCCTACATTAATGGGTCAGGATTATAAACAGTCCCATCCTAACCATATAGCAAGGATCTGTAAATATTGGCTCCAGTTGTTTATCTCCTGAATACCACAGAAATTAATAAGGGACTTGCTTTAAGAGCATATGACCATCCACCTCTCCCTTGAAAATCATTCTGTAGCAATTAGACTCTAAAAGCTGGATTCTGCAATTTGCAAAATATCTTCCTCTTATTCAGAAAAATGTTTTCAATAAATATTTAAAGCTGAGCATATAACTGCATTTAGAAACAGCCAATTTTGTGTTTATCTTCTTAAGCATACATGTAAGTTTTTGGTGGGTTGTACAGGAAATCTCTGTAGTTTATAGGAGCGAATAAGGAATTATGACTTGAGTAAAGTTGAAAGACAAATCAGGACACTGTCAATTAGAATGAACTCCAGGTCTTCTTCCATTCTTTTTTCAACTAGGAGAACATATCCTACTAGTTCCCTCTGTCCTCCCCACTGCAGGTTTCCTAAACAAAAAAACATTCTTACCTATTTTGCTTTATTTAAAATACTCCAATAGCTGTTCTTCCACGTCTCCTGTCTATTCAATGCAAGTGAAAACCGTAAAATGAAGTTGAGTAATTCTGGCACCCAAAGAAAGTGCAAGGAGACACTTTTGAACAGCCAGAGGACACAAAAGCACTGCTATATTATACTCTTTGTCATTCCAGTTTTAACAATAACAATAAGTATATTAATCACCAGCACCACTGAAGTTTTGCCTGCAATTAGCATTTCAACACACTCTCCCATGGCTGGGGTGGAGCAGCTCGCCTCCATTGTGAGCTGCTTTTAATTGTGGTGCAAGAATGGACAGCTCTATGATTGCATTTTGGAAACTGGTGGCAGTTCAGTTGTTAGAGGCAAGCTCAAGTCTCTTCGTTTGTTTGTTTATTTGTTCCTGTACTTGTGCTTCTGCTGTGTTAACTCATGGAAATTGCTTAGGGACAGATTTAAATCAAAACAGACAGTTTCCATTTTTGCTCTGTAACTAGTAAGGTTTGTTTAAGAGGCGCTGCTGCTGGAATATAAGGCACGTCTGGAATGCTTGTTTACTTGCTGTTCTGAGCATGTGCCCTTTTGTAAGGAGACAGGGCTTTCCAAGGTGCAAATCTTCAGTGCCAGTAGCTGAGCCTCTTTAAATAATTAAAACAATAGTAGATTGAGATGGGTTATTTTTAAAATAAAGATGAGTGCATACTATTTAATGCCACAGCTTCAAATATTAACCTTGTGCCTTACTGGTCTCTTACCGAACTCCACAAATTATAAAAGCACACAGATGTAAATGGTTCCTAGGATTATGCAACTTGAAAATGTTTGTATTTCTTCTGTTCTGGGTATATTTTGCTTACCCAAGCAGACAAGTCCTTTCTGGTTAATCCTACCCAGTTCTGTGACTTGCCCATCCCTTGGGGATTTGGTGCATGGAGGTTATTTGTTCTATTAATCAGGAGGTTCCTAAATTCTAATCCTTGGTAAAGCACTGGATTGCCATCTGACCTTGGCAAGTCACTTGACCTCCTTTTGCCTCGGTCAATCCAGCTGGAAAATTGGGTAAAAAGCAGGACTTTCCTGGAAAATATATGCTGCATCCGAGATGAGATTTCTTTTGCAAATAATAAAACAAGCAGAGTAAAACTAAAAAAAGGAACTTCTGCAAAAGGCGACTTTCTGGACTTTACTAATCTTTGTTACATTTTAAATTTGGTAGGAGGTTCACCAAAATGCATTGTTTGACACAAGAATGTATGCTGGTGGTTGAATGGATGATGCAGGGAGTTTTGTTTAACTTGAAAGATCACATAGCTTTCTTCATTTAGCAATTTATGTTGGCTTCTTCTTGATGTAGGAGGAATGAGGTAACGAAGGGACTAGACACGCATATCATATCTGACTGAGGCAGCAACATGCCACGGGCCAGATTCTCTGGCCTACTCTTCTCTGCTTCATGGTTCCTATGAGTGAAAAATAGACAGAAGTAGCAGCCAGTGCTTGTCTCCTATTTGGGGAGGCAAAAAATGCTTTTTTCTGAAATGGTCACCCTGGGATCAAAAGGAAAGTGTATGCTCCTACATTCTTCTGCCCCTCTATTGTTCATTTTTTACTCTGAATTACTACTAAAGATATAATTAGTGATATCTACACAAATACATCATATTTCACTGGGGACTAGAGGTACAAATGCCCTTTTAAAACTCTAAGAGAACCCTGACATTTTATATAGAAAACCAAATTTGTCTCAATACCAGAGCTTTTACTTGAAAGTACAACAAACAGGCAACAGAGACTAACAGGATGGCACGACTGGAAATGACATCCCAACAGAGGATAGAGATAGTAGATAAGTACAAAGTCATGATGAATCGAACATATGTTCCTTCATATACTTAATACATTTAAATTTACTTGTTCATTTTTGTGCGTTATGGTCTTGTTTACTTTTACAAAATCATTAGGCACTTTACACCTCGGTATGATTTCAGGGAGCTCAGCCTTACTATCAGCAATATTTTTTAAGTCATGATACTTACTTAAACGACTGAATAGGGGTTAAAGCTTTCATGTAGGATGTTAAGTTCTGGAGAAGAGGGGATTTTATATCATTAGCATAATTTAAATTTGAAACAAAAAGTGGAACTCAAATGATGGAAGATCACCCAAAATGAAATTGGAATGAATTGGTAGCAGACTCTGGAAAGCAGAACTATCAAATTTCACAAAAGTAACCGAGCAGGAATTAATTCTCTTAGATAAAGGAAGAAAACAGTAACTAAAAGAAAAAATTAAATTTTCTTGTGCTTTTTGGTGTTTTGTTTTCTTTTCTCCAGTTCTTTTATTGGTCTTTTATTCATAGTGGCAAAGGCTCATATTTCTTCTTACTAATTCTCTTTGACAATAAGTTGGCAACTTCCTTGCAAAAATATGCTGGTGATGTTTCAGGTCGGCCTCACCCTTAGGGGGATAAGGGGCATGGTAGGAGTCTTTGTTTCTTGTCATGTAAAATATAGAGAGGTATTTGTCCTTTGTTTCCATAAACAAGAATTTCTATTTATTGCACGGCACACAGTACTCAAAATACACTGTGATTGAGTTCAAATTACTTTTCCATGTGGCAGGTAACCTTTAACTGGTAAATGGGTGGTATGATATGGCTTTGAATGGCATGTCCTATATCATCTTCTCACAAAGCCCCACTGAATAAGTACCAAATAAAGAATATTTCTATCACCTGTCAGCCTATACATGAAGACATTAAAGTAGTTAAAAAATCAGCTAGGCATTTTAGAATGAAATGTTTTAAAGACTTGGTTTTTTTGAAGAAAAATTGAATTCTTCTAATGGAAAATTCCAAAATTATAACACTCACTTATCTCAAAACAAGAAAAGAATCAAAATGAATTAATTAAAAATATATGACTACTGTAATTATTATCTTATTAAACCAAATATTTTCACTTTTTAAAATAGTAGATTTCAGCACATCAGAGTGAAACGATTCATTAAAAGCTTTCCAAAAAAAATCTGTAATTGCATCATAAATGATTCTTTGACAAAGTATGAGCTGCATTTACTATCTGGTTAAGCAATATTGTATATAATAAAGTGCTAGGCACCATACAGGAGCAAAGGCAGGAATGATCTCTGCTTTACTGAAGAATTTGCATTCTAAAAAGAGAGAATGTAACAGATAGGGAGGGGAACAGATGCATCTTTGTTCCTTTCCCAATCCCTTCTGATCCCTGCCCATATCACTCTCCTCTGTTCAAGTCTGCATCTCCATCCAGCATTTCTCCCCGCCTTTGAATTCTAAATCCACTTGTGAGTCATTCTCCAATTTCAGCTTCATTCAGACCTTCCACCTCTGGGTAACTGCTGTGCAGAGAAGTGCTTCCATGTCACTGCAAGGTGCCTCAGTAAAGGCTATCTCATGTGCATGGGTCCTGGCATTCTGGTATTAGATGAGTTGTATAGACAGACAGGACAGACAGAAGTCAAGCCTTTTGACATCATCCTCCTTTTGTTCTCTGTCTCTTGCCTTCTTGCTCTAGTGCGCTGCTGGTGGCTCTCACACATTAGCCAGAGTTTGTCTGGTACTAGTTACTGGGTATACTTTCCCAGGGCATTCTTGAGCCATGTGTTTAACAACATTTTCCTTCATTCTGCTGACATCCATCATTTGTTTTTATCATGTTCCTCTTTTTCACTATAGCTACTATATCAGGGAAGGAAGGGGAATGTGTAAGCATGAAGATGTGGGCATGGATGGTTATTCTTTCCGTGTGCTATATGATGGCTGGGAAATATTTTACATTTTTCAATTAAATCCCAAGTCTCAGTCCTGCATTTTTCATTGGTGACGAATTATTGAGGGGTGTAGTTACATCACACTTCCTTCACTGTTATTTCCTTCAGAATTTATTTTGAAGATTTAGGTAGTTGCTACTGATAATGTGTTCTGGTAAACAAAATGAAAACTGGTGAAGGTTATTGTATCTAACATGCACAGTGTCTTTAAGTGAGAGCTGATGGTGTTTGACCCTATCTGGGTTAGGCTTCAAGGAATTAAGCAAGAAGTGAACTCTAATATTCAGTTTCCCTATGTTCCTGATAACCTGCCTGCATTCACTGTGTATCCGCACAGCCTTTGAACAAAATTCGCCTTGTACTCAGGACCATTCTCAAAGGAAAAAACAAAACAAAACAAACTACCCAGCTTTCCTGGAGGGAAGTGTTTTATGCTTCCTTCTGGGCACACACAGAAAACAGTAACATGTTAGCAAAGTCATGTTATACAGAAAAATCTGTATTTTCCTTAATTGATGCAACAGTTATTTAAGTTTTCTATTTTATCAGTAATTAAATAATTTATGCTTGATTATGTGCCTATATAAAAAACATACTTGCATGCATTTTTTACCTATCAGGCAGAGTTCTCTATAAGTAGTCCATAAACCATACCGGTTTCTTTTTTTTCTCCTTTTTTCTTTTTCTTGATCAAGCAAATACTATACAAGTGCAAGGAAAATTTTATTGCCTGCTTAAGTTAAAATTCTTCCTTGTGCCTCTTTCACTGTCTTAGAGAACTGATGGATTTTGGGATCTTGTCCTGTCTCCTTTCCTTTTCTGGTATATTTCTATTTAAAGTCTCACTGTCAAATAAAAAGGCCTGCATTTAGTGGCTCTGGCTCTAGAAGTTTCATCTTCTGTGAAAAAGATGAAGGCTTCATATAAGAAACAAGCAGATAATAGCTACCTCACACTGGTGGTCTGTAAGGCTTAATTCTTAGGACCTCAAACATTACTCAAAGTGGGCTAGCCATGGGATCAAGCCTTTATGCAAAGGTGTCCCAAGATTCCCTAGAGGAAGACGTGAGTAATGTTCAAAGCAAAAGGCTCACTTTGTTATTATTTTTATTAGGTGTTATTATTTTTATTAGGGTTATTGTTAGCATTCATATTTTACTTTTCTTTAAAATCGCCTCCATTGTGCCAGAAGAGGAATAGAAAGAATAGTGTCCTTTTCACCCAGCTGCCCAAATGTGTTTTGGGACAAGCTGTAGTGATTACAGGGCAACATCATGTGAGTATTAGCGTGATTAGGCTGCCATGTCTTAGATATTGTGTCGTTCCCAGTACTTTGCAGCCTATATATTCCTGGCACTGGCCCTGTGAAGGAAGTAGTTTGTGTGTTGACAGATACCATGCAAATTGTTCTGTCTGAAGGAGCTCTTGCACAATCAACCTATTTGAGAGGAGAAAAAAATAGATTCCCTCTGTCTGTGTAATGCTGTCACTCAAACCACACCTAAATATCAGTAGGAGACTGAAAGTTTGGGGAACTGTTGGTTTTGGCTAGCAATTACTATGCAGCATACAGCCAGATCCTGAGCTCAGTGGCATGAGGATAAATCCAAAACTCAGAAGAAATGGCTTAAATACTCCAGCTTTACATCAAAGCAGTGTAGTCAGCATGACCTAACCACACAATAAACCATCTAAGACAAAGAAAAGCACTCTAAAATTATTTGTGCAAATGCTTGTGAAATTCTGAGGAGTATTTTCTGCTTTACATACTTTTCATTACTATTTACAACTATTTAAAGAAAGCTACCACTGTTGTCAAAGCAAATTAACTTGTTCTTTGAAAATCAATCTTCCTTTTTTTAGGTGTATACTGTATATCCTCACACATTTTTTTTGCCAGTGATGGTTTGACACGTTTTTATCTCCATGAACAACAAAGCCATGTATAATTCCATGCAATTGTCTTTTAAGATATGAAGAGGGGAAAAAAACCATAATTTACAACACAAATATATTAGGTTTTTATATAAAAAGCATCACATGTATTGATCAAAATGACTTTCTTTACAATATTTGATGCTCAAAAGAGAACTAATTGTATTACATGTTATAAGTGCATATTATCCCATTCAAGCTGTGCCAAACAGGAAAATTGACAAGAAAGCTTCTACATTAAAGTCATTCACCTCCAAATTGTAATCAGATAACAGTCTCTTTATACTGAAGTGATATTATTCGAAAGGACCTTTTCAGATACCTTTGAACAGGAGTTAGGAATATCTTTATTAATCTTTACGTAGATTAGAAACACCTTCCACATATATCTTGCATTTGTGTACCTCTAAGTTTCCAGATATATTTGTTAAGGATGCACAGTCTTTCAACATAATGAAACTGTTACTCGTATAATTCAAAAGCCTGAAGTAAGACAGTTAATCTAAAGCACATCCATACATACTTATAAACAGTACAGGATGAAAACAAAATTGTCGTGTATGCATACACAGCATATATTCTATAATAATCTCTTCCTAATCAGTTGTGCACTTTATGAAACAATGTAAGAGAAATGACAATGCTGTCATTTGTATATTCTCCCTCAGTTCTCTAATGGAAACCTTTTTTTTTTTCCTTGCCAACTCATTCCTGACAATGTTAATGATTCACTATAAAGCAGCTTCTGTGCTATGATTTGTGACATTCAGGCTGGTTAGATGGGAGGACTAGGCAGGTTTCTGGGGAGTGTTTTGGATGCAGAAATGCCTTGAAGATAGCACTTTATTATATTTAGGACAAGTATGACATCCCACTTCAAGGAATAGGCCCCTATACATATTGAGAAGGGATTTCTGTGGTTTAAGTGGGGAGGAGAAGGTTAGTTTAAAAGAATGCCTCTGTGTTTTTTGAGGCAACATAAAGATAGGAGGTAGAGAAATGGAGGCAGGAGGCAGAAGGATTATGGATAATGGAAGAATTTTGCCTGAGGGTATGTGCCTGCTTTGCCTATTCCTGTATAACTAGAATATTTATAATTCAAATACTTATCTTTAATAATTAAAAATGAAGGAATATTAAAGACAAAAGGTAGCGAATATTATGTACACATATGTAGGCATCATGCATTAAATCCCTACACTTGCAAAATATAGCAAGAGGTAGATTTAAAGGAGGTTAAAAAAGTGAATATTTTAAAATGTCTCAAAAAAAGAATTTCTAATTCACTCCCGTTCTGCCAGAAGTGATACCCCTTACTTCTTATTTTTACACATAACTAGTCATGGAGAGAGCTACTAAAAATACACTGCATGGTGGCTTGACATCAGCACATCAACAATTAAAAAGTGGATACAAATATTTCAGGTTTTCACAACCTTAAAAGTTTTGCTCATGATTTATGAAAACATCAGATTTGCCAGAGCAATTGCATTTTGCTTTTACAGGACACTTAGTTACATAGCTTAAGTAAACTGCTAGTTGCAGCAGAATGTAATATTCTACTACATGCAGTAGCACCCTCTGATCTGCTTTCCACAGACAGCAAAGAAACAAAGAAAAACAGCCATTGCTGTGGATAGGGAAGAGTGTTTGAAAAGAGAAAGAGACCTCAAATATGCCCTTAGGTATTATAAAGCTGTCAATTACAAGCAGAAAAACAATACAAAGGCTGCAACAAATAATTTATAAAGAGAAAATTATACAAATAAATAATAACAGAAATTAATCCGTTATCTTTGAATAATTTGGAAGATGCCGTTTCACATATTTTAAATTAACACAACAAAATCAAAAAGATTATAGTTGAATATATTTCAGAAACAGAAATCTTATACACCAAACCATGAATAAATCAAAGATTGAAGTCAAATTACTCACTAAGGCTAAAGTAGTTCAATTTTGAAGTAGAATGCCTTTATGAAATTGAATTTATGGATGATAGGTTAAACTAATGCTTGAAAATCAGAGGTGTTAATATTTACACCTTTGCTCATTACAGCAAGGAAAAGACTAATGAAGAATTAGACATCCAAGTGTCTTTACTCTTCCATCAAACAGAGAAATCCGTGGCTGAACATTATTACAAGCTGACAATAATAAGAACTATTCTTTTATATACATATATGAAATAATGTCATATATAATGTAAGTTTTAAAACAGATGCTAAAACACCTGATGACAAGTTTAATATATTTATGCTGGTACAAATTACAACTACTGAATGAGACTATTGAAATAATTTCTCCAAATGGAGGAAGCATTCATAAACTAAAAATATACCAGCAAATGTAGTGAAATGCTATTGTTGAAATATAGGTACATTCCATACAATCTACTTCATCAAATTCTGCAGATTCAGATCAACCATGTTATTTACTTGGGGCTTTTGATAGATGCCTGAAATATTACAGATCAAATAAACACATATGAAGATTGCTGTTTTTAAAGTATTAATGTCCAAACAAGAATTTTAATGTTTTTGGGGGTTGGTTGGTTGGTTTGGTTTGGTCTGGTTTGGTTTGATTTTTTTTCCCTAGAAAATATCAGGAGTTTTTTCTTATGAACCACCACCTATCCCAGTCAATGAAGTGGTCTCACTGACTCCACTCAGTTTTAGGTTTGGCTCATTGGACAGAGAAACAGGACAAAAACTTTTATAGCATTTTAGGACTTAGAGTGTGAGTCTTAAAATTATCAGGAAAAGGCATCTAGTAATACAATGCCACCAGCATTATCTGCTCAATGCCAAGGTGACAAAGGCTTTATGTGGGACTGGGACTTGCTATACAGCACACAACACTGGTGAGGGTAATGGTAATGAATCAGTCATGGGGTGGACCCAGGAGAGCGAGTCTGCCAGCCCGATAGCAGTAACCTGAACGGATCCCGTCTTTACCTTGCATCCACTGTGGCGGAGGCTCAAGGCAAGCAAAGGATAGGTTGTCTTTGCCCACATCCTGTCAACACAGGTTGATGATGATGAGTAATAGATGGGAAAGATATGTGATGCTTAATTAATTACATTTGACTGCTGTGCTCTTTTTTCTCTTTTTTTTATTTTTCCTTATTTTTTTTCTGTTTAATTTCTTTTTGCCATATGCATTTTAAGTTTCTAGTAATTACAAGCTTTTATTTTATTTTTGGAGACTGTTTTTTGAAGAAGACTTGTTGAAAGCAATTTTATACTAGTTTATCCAAATGCCAATATTGCCTGTTTATGAGTTTTGTATGGAGACAGTGGTGTGTTTGGAGGTTTGCACTTTAAAATAAACTTAATTTCTTCATTTATGCACATCTGCTCATTTGAAAAGCTATTATTATAAAGGAAAGGAAAGGATTTTTTTGAAAAATTGATACAGAACAACATAGTAGATCAAGTAGATCAGAAATGAAAAGCTGTTAGACGTCATTATATTTTTCCATCCAAACACAGCCCAGATCCCTTTCCTAAATTTGTATCTGCCTACTGAATACTTTAACCAGCCTTTCTGTATTTCATGCCATCTACTTCAGCCTAGAGAGATACCTCTAGTCCTTCTTCTTTCCGAGTACTTTTGCAATCATGACTTCTTCTAAAGAAAGCTCACTGCCAAGCTTCACCCTCATGGCTGCTCCAACATGCACCTACTAATACAGGAAAAGAGAATTAAAAGAAAAAAAATATTAGTTAAAAAAATGGGATTTGGTGTCTTGAAGTAAAAAGAAGGTTAAGTCCAAACAAACCCACTCTTCCCAATACACAAACCTGTCTGGGCTAGGTTTGCCTTCTTCCTTTTTTTTTTTTTTTTTAATTAGCCAAAATATTAAGGAATTAATGAGAGTAGAATGAAAAACCCAAGAAAATAAGCCTGTATCAACATGCATGCAGGAGGAATACGGGAGGTGAAGCAGTGTATCCATGAATGGAGTGAATATATAACTTGTCAACCAGCTGGCGACAGGGACATGTTTGGATGCTTGAAAAGCATCCTGTCTATGATCACAGAAAGGAGGAACTCAGTAAGTACTGAACTAGACAGTGAGCATTTAGTAGCACAAAAGTGATTTTATCAATGCCACATAGGATTTCAGTGGAGTGACAGAGTAAGGAAGATGAGCAGTGGACTGCAGTATCTGTAGACTTCAGGAGAAACTCTGCTGTTAATATTCAGGACAATTATAAACTGCTGGCAAGCAGTTGGTAGCACTGGAACAAAAAATTATTGCTCTCTCAAAATTCTGTATTCTTTACCTGCTAAACCTGCCATCCTGTGAGTATTAAAGACTGCAAAAATTGTCTTCTGAAATATGCAGTATTTGTCTGTGTGAACCTTTTCCTATGCTTGATGGCCACTTTGTAACATTCATTTATGATACGCAAGGAGAAGATAACAACTTATTTTTAAAAAAGAGTAGCATAGCTTCTGCCTGAAGCTGAACATGCTCGACTTTGAAACACCTTTCATAATTACAACATGGAAAACACCTTCCTTTTAAAATTAGATGGTTACAGATGCAGCAGGTCGCTGTCTGTGTGAGTTCACCCAACTACATGTTCTCAGATATCTTCTAAAAAATTCAGCCTTATGAGGACGTGAATAAGCCTGCACTGAGATGGGTGCAGTCTGTTCCTGGAATTCCTCTTCAGTATTATCGCATCTTTTTTTCTCCATGTCATGCTGCTGGGTACAGAACAGGTGACGTGTATTTTAAGCTCTTCATCATGGCATTGAAAAGCTGTGGTCAAGTACCACTGAACAGAGACGTCCCAGAACATGAAAGTAAGTTGCTGAACATTGGATTTGCATCCTCATTTTCGTAGTACAGCTGCTACAAGTGTTGGATCTATCCTCAGCGAAGTAGTTTGGTTCAGTAACATGTCAATGCCCCCAGCTGCTTTCCTGTGGCTTAGTAGTAGTAAATATTTTCATACTAAATCATACTCATATGAATATCATCTCTAGAAATGAACAAGAATATTGGTATACTCCTTTGGTTATCGAACTGTATGTATGAGGGTAATCTTTGGTTTGGCAAAGAGGGTGGGGATCTGCTATGTCTGTACTTGAGCAGTGCTCATGAGAACTGGAAGCAGGGAGAAAATTACATGGCTATAAAGTTCTGTAAAATGATAAAATATATGGATAATAAGGAGGTAAAGGACCAGAATGCATGGATACAGGTAAGTGCAAACAAAAGTTCACTAACCACCTATTTACAGATCAGTCCAGGTATGCCTAGCAAATTACATCCAAGCTGCAAAACAAATGTAATTCCCCACACTTTCAGGAGAATTGGTCTGCTCAGACTTAGTGCATATGACTGGCATGTATAAGGGTAGAGGGTATGAGAGTATGGATACCTACATATGTGTAGACAGATCCTCAGTTCATACACCAAATTTTATGCCAGAAACCACTGATGTCTAGAATAAAAATGAAGGAAATTGGCAGGACATCATGGATTCCAAGATATTTATAAACTTGGAAAGCTTTAACAATGTAAAGCTGTGTTAAGATGGAGCCAACTACTGAGAATGCTGGCAGCCTGGAAGCTAAAAAGCTCTGTATGTTCATCTATAGTTATGTTTGAGCATGTTTCAGCATATTTGTGCTGTTCTTGTAATATACTAAAACTCAAAGTATCTCTCTCAACCTGTCAAGAGCCAAGTCCATTGTTGCTTTTGGTAATAAATTTCTGTTTTTCCTTTTCACTATCTCACACCCAAACTCTTAATTAGTGCTGTGTTTGTATAGAAATTTAAATTACCTAAAAAATTATGTGTTGACCAACGGAACATAACAGGGCTTTCACAACTTCTGCATCACTTGTTCTTGATAAAGAGAAGAAAACTCCAAACTCTTAAATTAATGAAAATTATTTAATGTTATTATCATAACATTTAAACCAGCTTCTAAAAATAACACGCTAAAAAGCAGCTGAGTAATTATGGAAGCCTGTCCAATAGACAGCATACAGACACACACACTCGGGATCTTCCATGTGGTGACAAAACAGCTGAAGTATCTGGGAAGGCTTTAGGTTTGCATCTAAAGTGATGTTGCCCACGGCTAGAACACAGTGTATATGCTCAGACATGCAACTTTCATTCAAAACAGAATGTGTGTAGAGAACTAAGGCACCAAGAGACATGAAAAAAAATTAAAAATATTTAGTTGCCTAATTGCCAATGCTAGTCTGAGTAATAAACAAAATGTGTTAGATACACTAATTTATATAGAGCAATTATATATGATTAATAACACATCCAGTGAAATGATTCATATCACTGGAATGTTAAAATCACTGGCTGTGAACTGTTAGGAAAGATAGGGAAACTACAGGAAAAGCAGTGGAAAATGTACACAAAAGATAACATTATTTGGTCTAAAACCATTGACAAAGAAAAAAAATATTTGCCATGCTCATTGATCAACATATTAAATGATAAATCTCAAGAGGGAGTAGTGGTGCAGAAGTTAGCAGCGGACTACCAGATTGAATTTAGGAAGAAGATGAACAGCTCTTTAAAAATCTGAGATGGCTAGGTAGAAAAATTGCATTGTGAGGATGCTAATCAGGAGTTATGTGCAGGAAATTTTACCCACTGAAAGATCCTTGAAGTCTTGAAAACTCTGGACAACCTTCTAATTGAAATATTTAAAGAAATTCAAGGAAGTTCTAGAAGTAACTTTGATCTTATGAATAAAGAACGATTTACCAACAGTTATCAAGGTATTAGTGGGCACAGTAAAACTTCCCATTTATATGCAAACAAGCTACAGTTGCATTCTGTAGTAAACCAGCCAGAAGTCTTTCAGGAGTGATATATCAGGTTGCATTTTTCTTTCCATCTTGTCTCATCTCTGAGTTAGGGGCTATCAGCTCTTGATGGTTTCAGAACCCAGTGGTAACTAAGAACAAGGAAACACTACCTTTCTCCAGATCTCGTGGCTTATTGTTCATGGGGCTGGACCAACCCTGCTGTATGACACTCTAAGCCTCTCCATTTATCAGTCACACTGCAGCTGGCTGACCCCTGGTGCAGGAGACACACACATATGTGCAGTTAAACCCACCTTTGAACAGATTTGAGAGGAATAGAGTGTTTAGAAATAGATACATATGATAACTGGGACCTGTTTAAAAAGAATTCATGGATTTCTGAAGAAGGAAGGGAGGGAGGGAGGGAGGGAGGGGGGAAGGAAGGAAGGAAGGAAGGAAGGAAGGAAGGAAGGAAGGAAGGAAGGAAGGAAGGAAGGAAGGAAGGAAGGAAGGAAGGAAGGAAGGAAGGAAGGAAGGAAGGAAGGAAGGAAGGAAGGAAGGAAGGAGGAAGGAAGGAAGGAAGGAAGGAAGGAAGGAAGGAAGGAAGGAAGGAAGGAAGGAAGGAAGGAAGGAAGGAAGGAAGGAAGGAAGGAAGGAAGGAAGGAAGGAAGGAAGCTTAGCCGTAGAACAAAGAAGAAACTTGGTTTCAAAACTGAAAACTGTCTCAATCAGGAGTCAAATATTTTTAAATAATTAAATACCGAGGGGAAATGAGACATTGATTATAGTGGATAAAAATCAACAGCAGCAGAGCACAAATAACTGAAATATCTAAAAACTCTGTGTCCCATGGTGTTCATAAAAATATTACTGTTGGTTTTGTAGTATAAGAGAAGAAATAGTACCTAGTGATGACTGATGCCTTCTATGCAACAAATGTAAAATTATCAGTCTGCATAAGAGGAAGAAGGATTCAACAAATATTTATTTTCTGGAAAGATGGTACTTTTGCATTTCACAGAAAAGAAAAATAATGTCCATTAGTAACAATACAGAGCACATTGTCTAAGATATTGTCTTAGAAACTCCACGAGATAATAACTGTTGGCAATTAACAAATCTTGAAAAAATTGTGCCAACATCCTAAAAAGAAAAGTCTACATGGCTCTAGCCTACACTGCTGACATGAATCCTGAATTAAGTAGTGGTAATAATGTGATGTAACCAGCGAAGAATTGAAGGTGATAGCATAATGTAGAGGAATGTGGTTGTGTGGAAAACACTCTGTCTTCATCTGGTTTGGTGATAGTATTACAGGTTTGATTGTTAAATATACCTTCATCTGTTGTAGTCAGAATAAAAATCAATTTGTTTTCTTAGTGAAGATAAAATATAACAGATTACTAGATTATAGTCTTCAAACAACATGAAGAAGATATTCCTAATAATAAAAAAGATTTTAGTCCAATGCAGAAAGGCATGCTCTGAGTAGTTTGAAGATGTTGTTATATAAACTTCAGTTAGAAATATATATTAAAAGCTATGTTCATTAAGCTGTGGAACTATCTATTTGCAATCTTCAAAACAAAATGGGGCATTTCTCAAATGCACAGTATCTTAAACAGAAATGATGAGCATAGTGTAAAAGTTGGGTGACACTTTCATCAATTGTCATGTCTTCTGGCCTTAAAATCTGTAAAACTCTCAGTTAAAGCAAAAAGAATTTTGCCATTGACTTCAGCAGGAATAGTTCTTTTATATGAATAGCCTCATATAACTGAGGATAATAATTTAGGATTATTCAAGATAGAGCTAATGTCCAAATATTGAGCTCTTTGGATTTCGAAACCCATTTACAGATTTCAGAAGTTAAATTGTGTCCATATTTAAGGCTCCTTATTATTATTTACAAGTTACTGACTTCTCAACAGCAAGACCTATCAGGAGAAGTAAAAATATCTTTTAAAGGTAGAGAAAAAGACAGCCTCAGTGCACAAGAAATTTAAAACCACTCTGAACAGAACACTAGAAAATATACGACCAAGTACAATCCTGTTTCAGCATCAGGGAATGGGCAATATATCTGCTAAACAAGAGGCCAAGGTGTCTGCATTGATGCAGATGAACCCTGGTATCTCACACCTGTGACTTGCCTGTATTACCATCCTCTAACAATCGTGCGTCACAGCCTGGATGCATGAAGATAGGCCAGAAGATCTAGTCAATGAAAAGGACTCAAAATATTTACTTCAACATACAGTTTCTCCCTGAATGTTTCCCAAATTCAACAGAGAGTTGATGAGGCATTCTAACTCCAATAGTTCCATAACTTCAGAATTCAGTGTTGACACAGGGTCATCAGTTGGATTATAAAGCCCTTCTTTCCTGCATTTCCAAATGCAGGAAAAAACCTTTTATTCCTCTCTTCATCCTATTGTCAGACTCAGAAAAAACTGTATGTATTTTTGTAGTGCAGGAAGAGGTAAGAGAAAACTTTAACTAACATTTTATCCTGACTTTTTTTTAATAATAGTTATGGAAGTAGTAGTTGCTCTGTGCCAAATTACAGAGCACTGTTTGAATGAAATCTCTCTACCTAGGGATTCTTCCCACCTCTTCATATATTTGCATTTATCTTCCAAATCTATTTTAATGAGCTCTATATAAAAATGAGAGCTCATACTTCTCGAGCCTGATGAACAGGTAATTACTGTTTTGATTCCCATGAGAGGTCTTTGAAAACCCATCTTGTCATGGAAGTTAAGGGCATAATGTTTTAATTGTAGGTAGGAGAGTGGGGATAGTGCTTAAGCTGAATATCTACCATGTAACCATCGTCCAAAATATCTTTACACAAATGACCTATCAATTGTGATTCAGCTTTCACATGTATGTTAAAGTGAGGTTAGATTTTTCTGCCAGAGTCTTGATTATTCTTTCTCTGCTAAACTAAGAGCTGGTTTTAATATTTCTCTCTTTCATGATTTTTGAATCAGATAGAAAGTAGTATGCTCTATGGATCAAAATTTAGGTCCATTCTTAATTGATTATCTTATGGCAACTAAAAGGAACACCTACATTAATAAAGGCAGAAGAAAATTATCCTCTTCAACCTATTTTTTGGTGTTGATAAATTGCATTCAGGTAAAAATTTCATTCCTTCCTGTTCAAATGTGCCATGGGATTCTCATGTTGCTGGACATTGATCCAAAGATGACAGTTCCAAAAACTTTCCCCATATACCAGCTATCAGACAGCTAATGTACTGGGTGCACCCACAGATAATGGGGGCAGAAAATTCTGCCTGTCCTGAGGCACAGTGTCCCTGGGACCAGTGGTGCAAAGAGTCCAAATTTTCCACAGCTAATAGAGATTACCAGAATTGTTTCAATTCTATTTTTCCACAGAAAAAAGAAAAAAGAAAAAAAGCATTTTCAAGTCATTGTCAGGCAAGAACTGGGAACAGAAACCTGGCCAAAGAAGGGATTTGGGAGCCCAGCCTGGAAGGAGAGAAACTTCCAGCAGAGCCATGCATGTGACCTACCTCCTGGAAGAGCAGCTGGAAGTGGAGACTCCTCCAGTTAATTTTTTAGCTATCCATTGTTGATTAACACCCTCTTTTCTGAAATCACATTGTATCATCCCTAGTTTTTGGCAGATTAAAATAAATAAAACTGATTAAGAATTCATGTCAAGTTCATGACACCTGCTTAAGCAATAAAATGAAAAAGATTATTCCATTTAACCCTTTATAAAGAATAAAATATTTGATCTTTATTTAATATTCTATTTCACTTCAAAATGTGTCTATTTTTAATTTTTGAGGGAAATAAATTTTCTTTTAAGTGAAGTGAAACAAAATGTTTTTCCTCAGATTAATAGGAACCTTTTGGTTGATCCAAAATGAATGTTTTTCAGTGTGCATTTTAGAAAGAAAAGAAATAATAATTTAGGTTTAAGTTGATCCAGAAGGTCTATTTTTTCAATCTTTTTCTAGCATGAAGCTGAAAAAAGTAATTTTACTTGCTCAGTTCTGTACAGAGGTACAAAAGGAGCCTGCTGGAGAGAGAGGTGCTCAGCATCCTTGAAAATCAGGACATTAAAATAATGGTTTTACCCTATTGATCTTAAAGAAAAAGGAAATTGTACAGTGAATATATTTAGAGATGATACCAAAATAGGAAGGACTGGAAATAGCAAACATCAGAGGAACTTAGAAAGCTTTAAAATGAATACAATTTAATGTGGGCAAATGTAAAATAATATACATGGAGAAAAATACTACCTGGCATAAAATCAAAGGAACATTCTATAGGAAGAACAGTAATGTGGAAACAATTTGGAATAAGAGATAACATATTGGACATGAGGTTTCAATTTAACGATGTTGCACAAGTAGCAGACCTGTTCATGAAAACAAAGAGATATGAATTAAGATTTTGATTAGCTTATTGCTAATGGTTGATGTGGTGTTCTACTTCTTATCATTAGCCAAATTCTGTGCTACTTGGAGAAGTCAATCTATTCAGAATATCCTTAAAATTTTTTTTGTGTTACATTACTTTTTTGTAAATAAATTTGTCTGCTGTTCTGTTCAGTATGCACAGCACGTGCCTTAGAGACACTCCAGGAAATGATGACAGAAACAAGTATTACAAGGTGTGATCTATTTTGCAAGAGGCTAAGGGTACTTCATGGTTAGAGCTTAAGGAAAAGAAGTTATGATAACAGTCTGTAAACATTTAAATGGCAATAGTCCAAAATGAGGGAAAGATGATTAACTGAGGTTGGAAATGGCTTGTTAAGGAACAATAACTTGAAAGGGGAGAGAAATGTGTATATAAAAATTAAAAACAAAATGTAAGTTACAAGGACAATGAGATGAAGGCAAAATTTACCTTAGAAGTAGTTAATGCATCATATCTACATGTGCTTCAAAGGAGATTTGATAAAACCCCAAAGGCTTTTACAGAAGACAAGCTTTCCTTGTAGGGCATTGGACTATTATACCTAGATGATCTTTTTCACTTGTTCCAGACTTGAAGTAGTTTGTGATTTGCTGTGCTTCTTTTAAAATTTCTAAATTTCAGATTCCTTTTTGCATTTAAGAAGATGGGTATGGTTTTGCTTTGTTAATATTTTTCCAGTTCAAGATGGTAAGTCTTGACCTGGAAAAATAGCAGGGCTGGCAGGCACTGTTGGGTTTATCTGGTTTGGAATTTCTGCTGGGATCTTCAGATACATCCTTGACCAAGCACAACAGGTGAGCATCTGAAACCCCCAAGTCCAAGACTGACAGTCGCAGAACCTTGACGGTTTTGTTAGTAGGTGTTTCAGTTAATGAATCACTCTGCATCAAGAAAGACTTTCAGAGCTTCTTCAGACACAAGAGTGCAGCTCAGAACAAGTTAACTTTCATTTCACACCTTCAAGGGGTTTTGTGCAACAGTACATAATTTTTATTTCCAAATAAATATTGAGTTTCTGAAGAACAAGACAACAGTCAGGGATTAAAATTAAAAATCATTTTTAAAAAGTAAGAAAAATTTTTCAGGTTTCTTACCCATAATACCCCTGCTCAATCCAAGCCTTGCCTATAGGGATTTTAAGATAGAAATCACATGGCTAATATTAAAATCTTGTTAAAGGATTAGGGGCCATGTCCTGAGCCAGGGTAAATTGAATACAGCTCCATTGATTTCAGCACAGCTTTACCCTTTCCCAGCACTTGAGGATCTGACCATAAAAATATCTTGGGCTGGTTTATTACAAGAATGGATAGGTATGTTCACACTTGATTTCTGGCTCTAAGGTTTCTTGACCTGTTATAGTTGCCCAGTTCTTGGTAAACTGAAATAAAAAATGACATGCAGAGTTTGATACTTGAAACTGCTTTGCAAGGTAGGAAATGCAAGAAGGAAACTTGCCAAGCAAAGTTGTGTTGGCTCATTTTTATGCATTATGCCACACATTTTAATTGCGTGTGCATACACTTCTTTAAAAAAGCTATTGCCCCACTTTGTGTATTGGCTGCAATGAGGATCCTGTTCTATATTTTCTTTTATCTTTTCCACTCCATGTGTGGGTCCCTGCCTAATATATAATACTGCCATCCAAACCTTACATAAAATACACAAATTATTCATATCTTCATGAGCTTTTCCATAGTGACTCATTAATTATTTTTATTGCATCTTATGTGAAAAATATTATAATTACCTGTTCACAGATGAGAGAACTGAGAGAGGAAAGGAGCATGGCCAGTTTTGGGCCACAAAGCAGACCAGTGGCAGGCCCAGAGCTCCTGGCTCCCAGCTTGTATTTATTTCTTCCCAAAAGGAGAGGGCTAGCCATATTCACAGCTTCCAGTTCATGTACTGACACCTGTGAAAGCTATTCCAGAAGTCAAGACAAAAATACTGCAATGGGGGCATTCAATTAATCACAAACACAGTGGTCACCTGTAAAAATACTGCTTAATGCTACTTACAGAATTTCTGGGATAGCAACAAATATAAACTTTCAGAGTCTACAGCTTAAACACTTGATCATACTTCCTGTTTATGAAATCTCTTATTTTATACAACTTTTTTCTCTTTACACAACATGATGTGGGGCTTCCAGCAACAGGCCTCTTTGTAGCATGAGGAATCTTTGACAAGCATCTGGGTTTGTCATGTTCAAAGTCTGAAAATAATGTGAATTTGTCATTATTCATGAATGTGTATTTTAATTGCTTTAAAATTAATTCTTGAATTTCTGAGTCTCTAGACTGTGGCACCATCTTGCAAAAGTATGAAGTAATGTGTAAACAACCTTGCTTATATACTGGAACCCCAGGTCCTTCTATATAAGCAAGTTCCATCCTACTTCATTAATAATATACAACAATAATATGCAGTGTAAGAGGACAGATTCATGACAGATTATTTCACAGTCTATCAGGCACACACATCTCAAAGAAATTGTTGGTCTGGTTTTTTCCTGGAAACCCAGTTAAGAGCTGGTGTATCTAAAAGCTGTTTATTTAAAATGTGTTTATTTATATACCCAAATTAAAGTATATGGAAGTGTTATTTTTATGCTATTTAATCTCAACATTTTTTTGATAATAGAAAGTTATACAGTCACAGATTATATCAGTCTTCTGATAGACTCATTTAATATTGTCCATTATAAGGTATTGACACTTCTTCAAGGCGGAGATTGAAGAGTTTCCCTGCAAGAGTATCAAGAGGACCTGTGTACTCATTTGAGCACTGATGTTGGATCCACCAGGATCCTATTTTGTCTTAGCCTACTCCTCAGAGCTTTCGTAAGAAACTAAGAGAGACAGAGATATATTTAAATGTAAGGTTGTATCTCTTTTTCACCTGGGAATATGAGCTCTCCTCTGTTAGAAGTATGAGAGTACTGAATATCATGAGAAAGACTGTGTTTACAGTACTTTTCTCTGGAACTAGAACTGAAAATGTCACAAGATCCAAGAAGAAGCATGTGCTTGGGAAATTTTCAGTCCAAAGGTGCAGATTAAAGAGCTTCAGGACTTTTTCTAAAAAGCTTCTGGGTAAGCAGATGAATTCTAACTTGCATACCACATCTTGTAAGGTTAAAGCTGGAGGACTGGGAATAGTTTAGACTCTTTGGTCACATTGATCTCACCAGCACAAGAAGATGAATCTCAAGTGCATAGGAGATTTAGCTGTTATGCGGCAATGCAGTTTCTCCAGATGTTGTATTTCAGCAATGAACCTCTCTAGGTGTTGGGTTATCAAAATGGATATTCAGGAGTTTTCTAGACAGCTCTACTTAGACAGGAATCTCTTCATCTGCCAATTCAGATTTTTTAATTTTTTTTTTTATCCTAAACCTTTTGAAAGGAAGGCCACATGAGACAGATAATATGTTGTAGCCCTCAGGTAGAGTAAAGGATGCACAGCAACCACCTTAGAAGCAGGGACACCAGACAGATGGATGGACATATATACTCTTACAAATATGAGCTATGCTACCATAGCTCTACTAATCTAAAGGTCAGAAAGCTAAGAGCAATCCAGAACATTGACTTGGTTGTGGATGCTCCTCCCCAGAGGACATGTTTTTCAGGACTCTGTGAAATCAGGCTGGCAGCTTATGAAAGATGTAATCTTGCTCCCACATGTCTCATGCAAAACCACAGGAAACAATATTCATGTTCTTCACACCAGAAGTCAAGACACACATAATCAAGCTCCATATAGTCATTTACTATAAAGTGTAGTCAGGAGGCTTTGGCTTTTTTCCTGTGGTCAAACAATATGTATGAACAAGCCTACTGAGTTTTTTTTTTTTCACCTGTTAAAATGATTTCTCATTGTCACCATCACGGAGGTGTTTTCAAGATTCACCCCTCAAAAAGCTGCTTTTCTGAGCACATTCTCCTTTCTGATGGGTAGCAATTGTACATTGCAATCCTTCTGCGTAGGTGCTTAATATTAAAATGGGATTGTACTGTCCTGTACTGTACTGAAACAGTACTGTATTACTGTTTCCTCTCTTATAATCTACTTCTCTTTTTCTTTTTTTTACCATTTTACACTTCCCTTACACTAATATAAATGCACCAAAATGCAAAAGTAGAGTCTGATCAGAACTCATTCTCCAATGGGCAATTTACATTCTCTCTTTTGCAACTGCTATATTTAGCAATTGTTAGAGAAAATAAGAAAAGTGAAATTGCTGAACAAACATGATTGAAGCCTGATTACAGCAAAAAACTAGATTATTGTGTAGGGCTGATTTTTAGAATATGTGCCCCTTTCAAATTCTAAAAATGTATGTCTATTTTAGACGTTTGTAAGGCATTTGGCAAGCACTGCTCAGAAGATGATATTGAAATTTAATTTTAAATGTTTGAAAAACTTAGTTTAGGTCAGAAATGGAAACCTATCTGAAGAGATCAGCCTCTGCTTGGTCGGACAAATCTCAAAACATGCAGAAAACAGGAACTAATTTCTGGCAATTTTCACTACTGTGAACTTAGATAAGACAGGGTAAATGTCATGTAAAGTATAAATTACATGACACTGGCAAAGCCTAAGGTCCAGTTTAGTTGACTAAACCCATTGCATGGCAATTTTGTTTATTGCCTGTCCAGAGAACACCAGTTCTAACATCTAATATTAATGCTTAAAAATCACTGTTATTTTGGGCGTGGTCTTAAGCTCTCAGTTCTGTATCCACAAATCTAAAAGACCTGATATACTTCCAAGAACAAAGGTGAAAGAATCTACATATCCAGATCATGATCTTTCTTCATATCAATCCCTTTTTCACATTATCCTTCTGTCTCAGGATTTTATATGAAAACTCTGGAAATCTTGAGGGCTCCTAAAGAGAAAATGTAGAGAGGAATCTCTTGGAAGGGACAAAATGTGAGATGTAGCTTCCTCTGATTCATCCAAATCTGTTTTGGAAAACACGAATCCCAGGAAATAGCCAGGGGCTAGGGAAGCTTGAGAATGAATATGGATGTAGCATCACTGCCAAAAGATGGACTGAGGTGCCAAGAACTTAGAGCACAGGTGAACACCTGCGATCTATCTCCTGGTTCTGAACCCTGGAATCCAGCATGTCTGGGACATTACTCCAATCTGTTCTGCCAGAGAGCAAGGAAAGGGTAAGGCTCACCTGTGCTGGAACAGTTCAGGAGCCTTTTCTACATGGAAATCCTGTGGGAAATATTGTCCCTTTAGCCTCTTCTGTAGGGTTTTTACTGCTGGAGGGGACAATCAGGCCCAGACATATTACATATAGATTATCCACTTAATCTCATTTCAACAATTCTCTCCTCCTGCACTTATTCCAAACACACAAATGTATCTTCTTTTGACTGCTGTGTAAAAGGATGTCCCCTTTCACTGCATTAATGCCTAACCTTCAACCATCAGGTTTTCCCTATAAAAGGGAAGTATATTTGATGCAGGAAATTGCAAATAAATTAAACTCTGCATCAGATAAATAAATTTTTAAATGGCTGCTAGCTATTGATTTACTTTCTGACCAGATCTCTCTGGCTCAGAAATTAATTTCCATGTTTGGTGGGGAGTACTCTTTAAACCCTAGAGTCTAGTCTACACTAGGGAAATTTCTCCCAAATTTTTAGTGGTTTTAGAAGTGATTTGCCATTACAATTTTAAAAGTGTTTGGAATTGCTGTTTAGGCTTCACTCTGTTGTTATTAGCTAAGAACAGTCTGAATTTTTTGGTGCTTGTTCTAAACAAGGACTTGAACTGGCTTTTAAGCAAGAATTCAAGAGCCCATATTAAGAAGTAATCACACTCCTGGGAGCTTTGAGTGGTACTGAACCTCTGAGTTCACAGCTTTCCACATTGTTCCCAGTGTTCCTGGGAATTTGATCATATTTCACTGAAAGAAGAGGTGTATCTTAAAGATGCTGCTCTTAAGCCCTAAACTCATGCAACCTTTGACAGGATCAAATTGCAAGCATTTTAACATAGTGCAGATATTTATGAATTTGTGTCCAATAGACAGGTTCAGCCACTGAGTAATGTAATGCACAGGCTTTCAGACTTTCTAGGTAATAATGTCAATACTATTGACAGTAGTATGGTTCAGCATTAGGTCTTCAAGTAAATTTCTGTTACGTTATAACATCTGTTAACATGCAAGCTTCAAATTTCAACCTGTATCCACATTTCTTTTGGTGAATATTTTTATAATACATCCAGAGTAATTTTATAGCATAGATGACTGTGATCAAGCACCTGTAGCTCTCAAAAAGTCTTCTATTGTAAACTCAGCAATTTTGTGGTATTAACAGCTTTTCTATTAAAAAAAAAAGAAAAAAAAACCAAAGGGAAAAGACAGAAAAAGCCTTCTGTATCTTCTGTATGATGAAAAGGACAGTTTTGTTTTAACTACCCTGAAAGCACTTAGGTAACTGCATTTCAATGGGCATAGATGCAAGGTTTCTGTTAAATAACAGCTGCATTTCCTGGAGGGGAGGTCCGTTTAACAGCAAAAAAAAAGTTTCTAGAGTAGACATTTAGCTCTGCTTTCTCCAGTAGATGTCACTTGCAGTACATAATAATTCATGTAAAGAAGTCAGAGTATATAGAAATGCATTGTTTTCCCTGAAATATGCAACTAAATTAAAAAGCCATTTTAGTGCCCTGTGTATGTAGTAAGTTTGGCATTTGGTTTATTTTAACAGATGGCATTGAAATAACAAAAGGTAAAGCATTTTTTCCCAATTGATCAGGGAGGATTATGTCTCTTTCTCCTGTGATTTGAAATAACAGAAGGAGACAAATATACTTGTTGACACATGTGAGGTCTGGGTCACACATGATCTAATATTGTATTGACAAGTAGTTTTTGGCAATTGCTAGACTTACGTTAAAGAGAAAATATATTATGTAATTATTTTTTTATTTCAGAAACATTAACAATTGGGATTAAATTTAGGAGGGAAAACCTATAGAACACAAGCCCCAAAAGCAGAGCTGTTTTCTTGTATCAACAGAGGAGAACTTGTGGATACATTACATACTTAAGGGAAACTGTCATGTGTTATAGTTGATTAGAAATGTAAGCAACGTTCTAGGAAGATTTTACTTGATTTCTAATAATTTTTAATCTATTTCTTTTATTATAACTATAGCATAACTACACTGTCTTCAGTCAGATCACTATGGACTTATTTACATGCAAAACCGGCATTTTCAGGCCCCTGGGGCCTCAGGCATACACTGTGAGCTCACAGTCGCTGCTGATGGTAAATTATCAACAAATATTCACTTTGTGTTAACTTACATCATTTTCCTTGTCTCCAGCTGGTACTGCCAGCCAAGACTACATTATAGAATTTAGGCGCTGGTTGCTCATTTGCTGGCTGATCACAGTGTTTGATGTTTCTTCTTTGTAGCCATCCCTCCTCTGCTTACCTTAGCAGTTCTTCCTTTCACCAGGTATGAGATTGCTATACTGCTGTATTCATTTCCATTCCACTCTCCATTGCATGGATGAGTTGGCCAGTTTTGAACTTTAGTCTTCTCCCGTTCTCTTCCTGGATTCTGATAACAGACCCACAGAAAATCCCAACACAGATTGACTCAGAGAGAGGAATAAAAACTAGCTATGCTATCTTCTCACATTGTTCCCATCTCACTCCCCTATCTCCCCCAGGCAACCACACGCAGATACAATTTTGAGAGTTTTCAGAAGGAATGCCAAGAAGGCAGGAGCCACAGAGATTTGAACATAAGGTCCACTTTTACACCTTTGTTCTCTCCCAGTTGAACAATTCAAAGGTGGATAAACTGTGTCCTGCTCATGACAGGCTTTGAGAACCCTACCATGGCAGAGTAGTGGGGATAGTTAAAGCTTTGTTCCTCACCGCCAAAGAAACCTGCGGTACATTCTAAGTGAAAGGAGTAAAAGCCTAGAAGTACAATAGAAATACATTTTTCCCCAAAATGCAGCTGAAGGTGACTATTGCATGGGAAACTTGAAACCAGCTGCAGCAAATTTGGTCTTACTGAGAGCTACCTGCTGTCTTTGTTTTTCTGCACAAGGGGAGGAAAGGACATGGGAGACAAAGATAGACAGCCAAAGGTGATGATGAAGAAAAACTATTAGAGAGCATCCCAAGGAGGCCAATAAAGATGGTGCAGGGCCTTAAGGTGAAGCCATATGAGGAGTGGCTGAGGTCACTTGGTCTGTTCAGCCTGGAGGAGACTGAGGGGAGACCCCATTGCAGTTACAGCTTCCTTGTGAGGGGAAGAGGAGGGGCAGGCACTGATCTCTTCTCTCTGGTGACCAGTGGCAGGACCCGAGGGAATGGCCTGAAGTTGTGTCAGGGGAGGTTTAGGTTGGATATTAAGGAAAGGTTCTTCACCCAGAGGGGGGTTGGGCACTGGAACAGGCTCCCCAGGGCAGTGGTCACAGCACCAGCCTGACAGAGTTCAAGAAACATTTGGACAACACTCTCAGGCACATGGTGTGACTCTTGAGGATGCAGGAGTTGGACTCAATGATCCTGATGTGTCCCTTCCAGCTCAGCTTATTCTCTGATTCCGAAAAAATGCAAGCTTTCAAAAGGTGTGTTTACACTCTTGAACCTGGGAAAAGGTGTACAGAAGTGTATAAATCTAGATCACATCCAGGGAGCGAAGTCTCCCTTTGCTTGACTTGATAATTCGTAACAGAGATGTGGCATTCATGTGGTCTAATATGCATTGCCTGCTTTAGGTCACATATAATGTACTTGGTTTGTAAATGTTTATATTCTAATTCACAGGCCAGAAATCAGTATCAATAGGCTTAAAGAAGGGCTTATAAATTACCCGTAGAGGCAGTGGGTTGGAAAGATACAGAAAACTCCACAAAGAGCAAGGCAGAGAAAGAAATCTGGGAAGGAATTAGTAGGTAAAATCCTGATTAATTTTATCAGGTTTCTGGGTACTGTAGAGAGTCATGCTCTTTGGTTGTGATAATTTTAGCTCACTTTTTTCCATTTTCTTCAGGAAAAAGGAACTTGCCAGAAAATAAAAATAACCCAATCCTTTGAAACTTTCACCTGACACAGGCTGTTGGTATTCTGCTGAGCTGAAGAATGGTCTGTAACACCATTGACCTATTTACATAAGTAATGCAATACCTAGTCAAAGCTGACTCTATCCAGGACAGCCACATTTTTTTCAGCAGCATTCATATTACACGGTGATGCATGCAATGTAAGTCCGAAAAGTTTGGAAGAGTGTTAGTGTTTATTTCCTTTACTTTTAGGCACACACAAGTTGTTTTTGACAATAATTTGTAATGTAAAGAAATGATAATTTCTCATTTAAATGAAGATGTTCTTTACTGAAAATGCACAAGGTTATAAACAGGCAAACAAAACTTGTGGTATCATGTAATCTAAAGACAGAGATTTGAACAGGGATTACAAAGTTAATGTATTGGGCATATACTAGTACCTCACATCAGAGGATCTCTTATTCTCTTAGTAATTCCATGTCACAGAACCACAAAGCCATTTATTGTGAGCTTCCTTTTATAGGTATGGAGGGATGCATATAATTCACCTCTGATAAACCTGGCCAGTCACAGTGAGAGAGCCAGAAGGAAATCTAAGACTTGATTTCAAGATCTCTGTTAAGCCCAAGGGGTAACTTTCCCCTTCACTCTTGCTAAGGGGAGATTAGTTTGTCTCCGCAGATTAGGAAAGTTGAAGGGACTGTTCCTGAAAAAGCAGTCCAATCTTTCACATTCCTGAGTTACTCTTTCTAACTTATCTATTGTTTATTCATGCTGAGAAATACACAGATTTAAAGAATTTATTGCAGAAAGCTCTCTGAATTCAAGCATGGCACATAAAGGTATCTTTTGATACTGTGATGGCATGAGAGATATGTTAGTTTCTGACAAGCTCATGTAGGGGATCGGGCAGGACATAAGGTTATCCCTTTCCTAAGTTATTCGACATCTGTTTTTTTCCTTTTACAGTGTTTTGACAAGAGTTAATTGCCAGCTTCATTCAAGTAAGTGGATGGTTTTAAAGGCAGCACTGCAAGAAGTCATGTGCTTCTTCTTATAGAAGCAGAGTACCCTATGCCATTTCCAAAAGGATATCCCTGCTTGATTTTGCCGTCAGTAGTGGTAAATGTATACATTTAGCTTCACTTGACCTGGTGAAGCTTCATCTGTCATGCCAGAGAGTAAGGATGGCACATTGGATGCAAAAGTCATTGAAGAAAGGGAATTGGTTAGTATATTAGAGTGAGTGTTAAGTAATCAAAATATAAACCCTTAGGGGAAAACAAACATCCTGGAGTAATTTTAAATGGGCAGATTTCTTCTGGAAGTTTTGCCTTTTGGTTCTGTGTTCTCATCAACATTTTAAACCATTGAATTTCAAATATCCACAGAACTCACAATAAGATGGGAGACCCAATACTTTATTGATGTTTACAGCTAGAAAAATTAAGAAGCTCTGAGTTAAATGGTCAGGCTGGCCATCCTTCAAGTGATCATTCTTTTAAATCCCTGTGCTCCAGCAATTTGCTCTGAGACTTGCAACTTACCTGATTCCCACTTTGGAGAGCTAAATTGTCTGAAACAAGTAGATAATCTCCACTGGCTGTGATTTTATGGCAGGACTTTCATTAGCAGGTGAGTCTTCTACTGAAATCAAATGAAGTGAGTAATTATTCTATTTTGCAGTATTGCTATTCAGGTATTGTTGACAACTGAATTTTTTGTCATACTAAGCAACACAACACAGGAGATTGGATACTCAAAGGAAACTATAATTCTCCTGGGGAAAAAAATTAAAAAATGATATCTGGTCACTTTATACACATCAAGCCTCCAGGTACCTGCTGAATTGCAAAAAAATAACACATTCAAAAAGGATATTTATGTGTCCCTTCCTCACTACATGTGCAGTATTTTTCTCTTGTGTCACAAAAACTGTAACCACAATTTACAAGTATATGCACAATCAAATTGCTATTGATTTAGCAATGCCTTTCTTTGATGTCCCTTGCCTTAACCTCATTTATAAACCTGTTTTGCATTATTTCAAACTGTCAATGATTTGTGACTCATGAATATTCAAATCTAATTTGCACTTACCTTTTTTGCATGCATGCTTACTTGTAATTTGTCTCATTTGCCCTTTGTTTTGTGTTTATTTTCAGGTTATTTAGTGAAGTAAACTCTGTTTTTAAAGTAATAGCATCGAGTTAAACACAAGTTGTGTAATTCTCACCTTAGTAGAGTCTTATATCACTGCAACTCCATTAACTTCACTAGAGTTTCTCCTGCTTAAGTGAAGAGAAAGAGGTCCATGAACTATTTCTGACTGTTTTTTCTTTGTGTTCACATCAACATTATTTAGCATGTTTCATTGGAATTGCAATGGCCTTATTTAGTATTTCGTTCAGAAAGAAATATCAAGACTAAACTGTCTAATCCTAGTACTTCAGACTTCAGGAGAGTTCAGATCTTCAGATCTGAGTGAAAATTAAGTTGTTCCTCTGACTTAAAACACTTTATTACCAGGGGAAAAAAATATTTCATTTTACTTATTTTTGTGGTAAATCCAGTAGAATAAATTTCCAACTTAAGAATACAGTACAGTAATATACCACTTCCCAGAAAAACCTCCACGTAACAAGTATACTAATTGCAGCACAGTGGGTCCAAAATCTCATTCTTTTCATGCTTGTTAATCTAAAAAAAGGTCTGTTAAACTTTTAGGTGCCTGAGGAAAGTTGGGCCAAGATATTTGTATGTTTTTTCCCATTTATGGAGGATTGTGTCATGAGAGCAATGACTCTCTCAAATACTAAGAATCTTGCTAGATTTTTATTTCAGGAACAGTTACCATGAACATATCGGCTGCAGACAGGACCTCCTTCAATGAATCAAGTCTGGAAACAACAACAAAATGAAATTTGCTTTTGGATCAAAAAATATGATCTTACTTGAGTAACAAAAGCCATTTGCCAGGGAAAGTGATCTGAAGTTAAACCAGGAGCAGGGGGAAGAAAGGCAACTGATGATTTTCCATAATGTTTGAAAGCTGAAATCAACCTACAGTGGCAAAACTGGTCGTTCCTGGGTTCATGCTGCAACCCTAGCTGCAAAGCAGCTGTAGGGGGTTCAGATGGGTCTTGTTTTGATCATGTTTGTGACCATACATGTGAACATTAAAGGAAACAGGATTTTTCTTTGAACAAATATTAGATTAATGCATTTCTTTTATGGACCAAATCCTGCTTCTAATGGAAGGGAAGCAGGATCAGGCTGTCAGTGAGTACCTGTACAAAACAAAAGTATGCAGAAACAGGAATATTTCTTGGGCACTTTTCTTATTCATTTAGTCTCCTAAATAATCTCAAACAACCTTTTGGGAAATAGAGCAAGTGTGAGAGGTAATCAGTAGCATATCAAGAGTAATGAAATTAAAAGCCCAAATGAACATATTGTGAATGACTGGAAACTGTTTGCCTAAGCTCTTCTTGGTCAATGTTTTGAAGCAAAATGAAGTAAAATTCCCTCATCTGATGTGGGGTTCTCAACTGGGAATAAGAGATCTGAGCCCAGAAAATATAGCTGCATTCATCCAAGAGTTCATTTCAAATGAATAGTGTCATCATCTCTTCCATAAAAGAGAAAAATATTTCAAATGTTTATTTTTAGCTTGGCACATGAATAATAGAAATAAAAGGATCTGAGTATTTGGTGTGAAACAATTATTTTAAAAAAATCTCAATATATGGGTTAATAATTACATATTAGTGGAGCTTTTTTCTTAGTAGTGCCAGTACCATGCTTTTAAATGACAAGTCTCAGCTGTTGTGAAGTCCAAGGTAGTTGCGTGCCCTGAAACACCCAAGAAATAGTATTATCCAGTATGACATATGCCTAGATATGTTTTATTATGATCATAATATAGCCTAAAGATAAGAATACAGAACAATCACTTGTGTGTTGTTTTTTCAATGCTGTTTATGTTTCTCTGCATCAAAGAAAATCTTCTGCTAGAGCTATTTGTATCATTGATTAATAGAACTATTGGTGATGGTTTATAAATGCATGAGACAAGTTTTAAATTTAGCATGTACTTTAAAAATGAAATCTATTAGTACATTAACTTGATCATGTTTCATCACTGAAAAGCCAGTTCATCTTGAAAAATGCTTTCGAAAAAGCAGAATGTACCACCATGACACGAGAGATACTTAAAATATCATACAAAAGCTGGGGCTGTGAATCACGAAAGTATGAATTAAAGGACTGATGTTTTCTTGTTTTCTGAGGGTTTACTGGAAGGGTGGTGACTGTCCACATTTACTATCAGTATGACCTAGAAAGTTGAGTACTTCACACCTCCAGATTTGGCATCCTGCAAAAGTACTTTGCAGAATCCTGCCTTCATCCACATTCTCCTTCAGTCAATGGGACTTGGGGACAGGTTTGGAGTTGATACTGAAGACTGTCAGCATGGAAAACATTGTTGACAGAGATTCTCAGCACTGAGGTGTTTTTCTATGAACTTGTGGTCCCCTTAATAGGTGAGGTGTATAGAATGATTGGCAGCCCTTCTGGTCAGTGAGAATTAAAACTGGTGACACGTGTGTCTAGTCTTTTGGAGCTATTTGCTGCACAGCCACATAGTGTAGCACAATTTCCTTTCTAATGTACTAACATTAAAGTCAGTGGTGATACAGCATAGATGAGTTTTGCTTTTTGGGCTCTTGGCTAACTGTGATAGGCAAATCATGGTGAGTAGAAGTATGTAAACATAGTAAGACAGTTAGATGTACCCTTTAGACACAGGGCCTATTATCTGGAATTAAGACCAGTCTCTGCCCTTTAACACATTACCAAGGAGAATATCCCATCTAATTCACCATAAATAAAAATTCCTAGATCCTTTTATTCTAACATGGAAAACACAGTGATGTCTGAGAACTTGTTAAGCCTAGATGTTATCCCTCTGTTTCCTCTTCATTCTCCTGTGGGGACCATTCTTTCCTGTGGGAATGGGATCTTCTCTGCAGTGGTACTGCGAATCACTGTGCTCAACCTGACAAATGGAAGAATAAGATTTTCAAAATTATGAGCAACAGAGGGAAAAAATAAAATTAGAACAAACATGAAGGATTTACCTTCATAAAATAGTATGTATTAACAACTCTGTGTTCCCTAACTTACCTTATACCAGAGTTTCATTGCCTTCCATTAGTGAGGTAATTAATTTAGCAGGAGAGATGAAAGGAGCTAAAGAGATGACAGCAGACATGGGTGAGAAAGAAGTCAAATGTAGGTCTGTAATGGTGGGCAGTGGAAAAGTGTTTTCGACATGCATTTTGTAAATGTTAAGAGAGTGTAAAGGACTGAAAACAGAGGAGTGTGAGATGTGGTGCCTTTTCTGCTGTTTCATCCAGGGTTGTGTCCTGGCTATTTATAAAAGGAAGGGCAAAGTCCTGCAATCCAAGGCAACATGTCTAATCTTCTTCTGTAGCTTTGACCACATACAGTGAAGGGTTAATCTAAAACCCCCTAAACTAAAATGCTTCCTGCTTGGGTGGAAAATATATATATACCTAAGGCTTTTTAAGAGAAATGTTGTACCCAAGAACTGTTTTGTGAGCTGGGAGTGCTGTACTGAACCTCTGGGGCAAATGTTTGCATTGAATTGTTGAAAGAGACTGAGATTGGCAACGCCACCCTGCCCTTGGCTAATGAGCCTTCCCCGAGAGAATATCAAGTGCAATTACCTTTCAGGGAATAACAACATACCAAAGAACCATGGACCCTGCAGAGAAAAACGAAACACACATTCGTAGGTAGAACCTGCTATGAATCAGCATTAATTATCCAACAGAGGGAATGGGGTTGCAATAAGTCTCAGTTCCCAACTCACACCATAGATCATAGCAAACATGAACTACTTATAGAAAAAACATTTGCAAAGTTCAGCTTGCCCTAACCCCCCTCCTTTCCGCATACACTTCTGCACTCGAGTTGTGCTTGAGGGCTGCGCTTCTGAAACAACTTTCCTGACCCATGGTTTGGAGGCGACTGGAGAGGCAATAAAAGAGGGCTGGTGGCATTGAGTGAGGCTCCTGAACGTCAGCAGTACAGTGAGGCTGACGCAAGGACTCATTCGAGGTTTCACAGGTGCCGACGTGGCCGAGGACACTAGACCTGCCTCAGAAGTGCTCGCGGAGGTCGGACTACGGGCCAGCCGCCTGCCTTTGGCCGCAGAGCCGGGGAAACCGTCCCCCCGCGGCTGGGTGTCCCGGCGAAGACAAAAAGGGAGAACCGTCCCGGGAGACGGGGTTTTTGCTGCGCACATTCCTAAGAAGGAGACCGAGGGAGAAGGCGGGAAGGCCGTATATTTTGGGTTGAGTTAGCGGGACAACAAGCGAAATTGCCAGTGGCTAAAGAGATGCGGGGGGATGCTGGCCGGCTCCTTAGTGCCGGGGCGCGTCTTCCCGGGGCGGCACGGCCCGGCGGCGGGGGCTGCGCGGGGGCGGCGGGGGCTGCGCGGGGGCGGCCCAGGCGGGAGCAGCGCGCCAGGCGGGAGCAGCGCGCCCAGCGCTGTGCCCGCGGAGCCCGGCAGCGGCCGCCCTGCGCGGCCCGGGCGGCTCCCCGGGGAGCCCGGAAACCCTGCCGCAAACTCTTCGGACGTGAAAACGGCGCGGAACGGGGCCGGCTGCTTTGCTGAAGCCAGGCACACGTATATTGAGTTTGTCAGGGATCATAAAATGCGAATTGATTATTCAAACAGCCATTGATTATAAAAGAATGCTTACTGCAGCAATGGGAAAGGTTAAAAGGAAATTGACCCTCTCCGTACGTGACATAAAGTCATTAGGTAAATGAGATATTCATACAGGGTGTAATCAAGGTCATGCTAATTTTATTTGCGGTATTCGACTCAAATCTCGAGCTTCGTTTGGGGACAGCAAATTGTCCCCAAGGGAAATGAACCGCCGGGTAGACCACAGGTGCCGTAAAAAACCAAAAAAAACCCTCAGGTAGATAAAAACCGAGTAGGGAAGCAAATTCCCCCGAAGCCCCTTGTCCGTGATGGACCCGAATCCCAGGCCCAGCCCCAACCCTGGTGCGGCCGCGGGGGACGGGCCGGCGCCTACGGAGCTGCGCGCAGAACCGGGGGTCTCCGCAGGGGTCTTTTCACCTCGTTGCTCCCGAGTCCCCTCCGACCGGGGAAAGCTGGGGGTGCGAGCGATGTCAAAGATCCTCGCCTCTCCCAGACAGGATGAGAGCATGTAAAAAAATTAGATTTATTTATGCACATATTTATCCCCTCTAATTATAGAAATTAATCCTCTTACTTATGACTAAAAGGTAATGTCTAAGGCATCCCTTTGATGTTTAACAGCATCATTTGTGGCTAACATTCCAACTGATTAAGGAATAATTGTTGTTAAATGCTTTACAAGTGGATAGTGTTTAATTGAGAGGCATTCATAATTTTACGGCTTACCACAAAATGAAACGTAATTAAAAACGCAGAAACTTCCAACTGATTTTGTTCCAATTATGTTTATTGTTCAGACAAATTACTGCACAAGATGGGGTACTTTTCCCCATGTCTAAATGGCACACGCTTCCCAAATACACCCTTGCAGGTTTTTCTTTTCCAGGTACGGCTTGGGACGGCTTTCTGCAGCCTCCGTTCTCCCCACCCCCCACCCCTCCCCATTATAATTAAATGCTCCAGCCTTTTCTTCTCTCCCCCATGCAACACCTTGGGATGTGAGAAAGTGACGGCAGCTTTCTTCCCTCGGAGCTCGAAGTAATTGTAGAAGGGCTGATGAATTTCTTGAAGAAACACTTGCCACACACTGAGGAAACCATCTCCTAGCAGGATTTTACAAACCAAAGTAAACAAAGCACCCCAGGGGCGATTTCCTCCTTTTGCGCAGCGAACTTCTCAATTTACCTCAGAAGGGATCACAAATACACACGAGAATTACAACAGAAATCATACTTGATTTGGGAAACGTATTCTGGACAAGAAGCAGAGAAATTGAAAGTGTTCAAAGGAAGGGACAGTCATTAAAATACCTGCCAGGCGTGCTGCCATTCCCTTAACTAACCGTCCTTCTTTCCCGCGAACTCAGAAATCTCTTCAGCATCTATTTAAATGTAGATATCCCTGGGGGGTCGGGGAAAGGAAGGGGAAAGAAACCGACCCATACACCCCTCAGGTCCATCTCACCAACACCCTCATCCTCGGAAAGGGGTGTGGAATAAAGTTACTTGCCTAATTTCAGTGTTTGTTCTATCGAAGAGAGTTTATTGTGCAAATGGATTTATTTATTTATTCCTGGGTTTCTCCATCCCTCAGCTAGGCTCTTGGAGAAAATTAGAGAGTTGCCTGAGATCATGCTAATAAATAATCACTCCTTACAGTTAAAGGGAATAATCACATCGATCAGACCCTGATAAAATAGGGGGGCATCAAATGCCCAATGCTGCTTAGAGTTTGCTTTTTTCCTTTGGGCTCCAAACCGTTAGGAAAGGATCAGACACATATTTATTGCTCCTTTTGTCTCCTTCTTTCTAGCGGTACTCAAACCCCTGCGTGTGTGTGCGTGGTCTGGGGGGTTATTGCTCTCTTTGGGAAGGTTGTGGCATTCACAGGTGTGCTTTGGCTCATCACTGTAACCCTGTCCAGTTTCCCAATTCTCCCGGAGGGCTTAATCTAGGTGTGAGAGTAGAAAAGTGTTTAAATTCTACTGGGGAAATAAGCGGGGCCGGGGGAGGGAGGGGGGAGAGGAATTCCCTCTTTTGGTGAGTCAGAAATAGCCCAAGCTTTCCAAAGGGCTGTTTAAATTGGACATAATGGAGCAATACCTCCTTTTTTTTCTCTCTCTCTTTTTTTCTTTTATTTCTTTTCCTTTTTTTTTCCCTCTTCAGGTATGAGTGTTGAATCCTTTCATTAAACTGACACAGATTTCCAGAGATGGAGAAAAGGAGGGGTATCTGAGGTGGACATTTTATGTAAATGAGCAAATCCGAAATGTATTACAAATCCACTGTAATAAAACTGACAGTTTTGACAGTATTGACAACATAAATATATGTTGGAACACAGCACTTTCAGACACTTAACCGATGAAGCAATAAAAAGATTCGACTACAATATTTCAAATAATCGACATTGATGTTTTGATACATCATTTTTATACCTCAAATCGATCTATCACTCTATGACCGGTCAATTTTAAGCAAAAATCTGCTGCAATTATTTACGCTATTGCCAATGACGACCTAATAACTGTTTTCAATTAATTACAGCAAAACTAAGCATTATGAGGACTAACCGGCCGCATATTCCATTGTATGGCATTACTTGTATGGAGAGCAAACACATATATGTATATTGCATTCTCTCTGTGGGATCAAAAGAAAGACATACAAAGACTATCACAATCTTGGGGGGGGAGGGGGGTGGGGAGTGTGGAAATAAAAAGCAACCTCTTTTCGGGAACACACTGCCGGCTCTCACCATGCACTTCGAGGAAACACGCTATAATATTTTGTCAGCTCTCTCTCTGTGCAATACCAAACCGGGCTCCTAAGATTTTTTTTTCCTTTTCTCTTTGGGCTGTGCACTGAATCCCACTTCAAACAATAGGCCGAGCAGTTCTTGAAAAAAAAAAAAGGATATTCGTGCTTCGAGTGATTGCCTGTCTGTTGTGAGAATCTCCGGATCATTTGAAAAGAGATAGGAGTATATTGTTCTCTCCGGACCGAGAACTCCAGTGTAAAAATGAGAGCGCTCCTCTTCTGGAGTTTTATAGGCAGCTGGAGAACAAAAGGGGATATTTTGAGCGTGCTAGATCAGAGCTCTAAGCAGAGTTTGAAGCCTTTGCAGATTCTCTGATATCACACTAAAGCCATTTAGTTTGCCCTAACTGTCCTTTTGGTTACCATGTCATACTGGAAAGATTAATTTTTTTTCATGCTTCGGGCTTCTTCGAACAATTGCAAACTAAATTTCTAACTACCCAGTGCAAGCAGTGTTAGTGGGAAGCCCTGACAAGCCAGGTTTGTGGTTGTTTTCTTTTTTCTTTTTTTTCTGGTGTGTGATGGAAATACACATGTCGACTGTTTATGGTCTCCACTTTTATAAACATTCCAGCCTAAATAAAATAAAATTGAAAAAAAAAAAAAATCTGATCTCTAATCTGATTTGAGTGCTTCACACCCACCCGCGTGAGATAAACCGGACAGACGCGAAGAGGTTCACCTCTATGCCCTTTCCCACGGCGGGTTTCGCCCCCACAGGGATGGGACACGGGACGGGGCCACATCAGAGTCCCGCGGGAGCTGCCGAGCCGGGGCCGAGCGCCCTGAGGCCGCGGAGCGAGCCCCGTGCGCGGCTCCGCGCCGGCGGCGGGCCGGGCCGTGCGCGGCTCTGCGGGCTGGTGTTGGAGCCCGCCAGATAGCGCTAGAGGGCTGCTGATGGCAGCCAGCGCCGAGCGGGGCACCGCCAGCGCCGGGCTACAGCCCTGCGTCCCGGGCAAGGAGCGGGAGAAAGGGGGGCGGGAGGGGAGGACGAGCCCGGATCGTTCTTGTTTCGTGCAGGGATGGGGGTTTTTCCCTCTAAAAACAAAGAGGGGAGAGGGGTGGAAGAAAGAGTAAAAAGCGAAGTTAACAGGTAAGTAAATGAACCTCCTAATCCAGCTCCCAAAGATCTCAGTCATACTGCCGTCGAGGTCAAGAAAAGTTCACCGTGATGGGCTACCATTGACTTTCAGGACTAGAAAGGTTTTCGCCATACATTTCGCCATACATTACTGAAAAGCGAAGTACACTACTGGCAGACCGGGGATCAGGGTGAGGAGCTGAATGAACCCAGTGATCTGCCGAAGCTAAAACGTGCATGATTTCACAGGGGCACCCGAGATGGGACCTCAAAAGTCTTGCAGCTGCGGGAAGTTGGAGGCGAATCAAAGAGTGCTGAGACGAATAAAAAGTGACTGAAGTTGTAAAAAGCAACCGTAAGGGCAAAGGAGAGTGTGGTAAAAAGCAGGTTTGGGGGTAGGAATTTAACTGTGGCACAATCCTGATCATAAAAAGAAAAAGGTACTATTTAAACTTCACACTTCGCCTTGGAAGCGAAACAAAAAGTAAAATTCATGTGAATTTCTCAACGGTGTCACTGTGATGTCCCGCATCTAAATTTTAACAGGCAGATTGCTTTCTTCATTAATTATGACACATTGCCTAAAATGATAGTTCAAGATAAAAAGCCAGTTCGAATATGTTAAAATTTTCACTCTGTTACATGATATCCTTGACCTGTCTATGAGGAGTTTTGCTTTCAAATGCAGTCTACGCGTTACCGAACACAATGGCATCATCCAAAATACTTGAACTCAGCACACAAACAAACAAACATTGAATAAAGTTACAAACAAGATTAAGGTTCAAGTTATTTGTCCCTGTAGCAAGGCGTCAATTGTCCTAACAGATGTAGGGACGTTAAGAGGATTTAAACCATGCGAATTTAATAAACCAGATTAGCAATAGGTGCTTTCCACAAATGCTAAGAACTGGAAAGTAAATCTAGCCTAAATTACCCATCGGACTGGAGCATCACCTACAAGGAGACCTCAAAATTTCCTACAGGGTCCAACAGGGTTCGTGCAAGCATGGCTTGTTTCCCCCTAAAAACTTTCAATTTGCATTAAATCTTGTGCTAGGAGCACACGCGCGTGCAAAACAGCGGTTTAAGGTCTCCGGTGGGATTTATTCTTGAAATCTGAAATATTACCTGTTGTGCCATCCGCTTTTGCAAGGCTGTGGAAAAAGAGAGAGAGAGGGAGGGAGGGAGAGATGTAACGAGCAAGCAAGAGAGGCATGTCTCAAAGCCAGCAAAGGACTAAGATGCCACACTTCGGAAAGGCTGATTGAAAACAGACTCTTCTTAAGTTTTAGAGGATTTTCTCTCTCGCTCCCTCCGAGGGCTAAGAAGCCGATTTGAGAGTTTGAAGGGAATAGGTTTCAGCATCCATATTTGTTCTGGTGCACTTGTAAAATGCGATTTGAAGAGGATCTTTAGCCCTCTGATTGTCTTTGTATTGTTTTTCTTGAAACGGATCTTTTGCCCTTAATGAATCCCCACACAGCTGGACAGCTCCTGCTCGGACACTGAGAGCGCTAACCCCAAACTGACCCCAATTTGACACCACAAGATGAAATTTTACCGCCTGTTAAAACCATTTCCAGCCTCGGCAAAAGGAGCTGGCAGTTGACTGAGATGCACTTCCATACCGGACACCTCATTTCTCTTTGGACTTTTGAGCCGATCCATCAAAAAAAAAAAAAAAAAAAAAAAAAAAAAAAAAAAAAAAAGGCAAAAACCCCCCAGACACCACCCCGACTCATATCTCACACTTTTCCTGAAAACAGCCCTCGCTCTGAAAGTGATGCAGGAGAAATGGAAATTAGCCACTTTAATTTTCCTGAATTACTTTTATTTTTAAAGAAATGTCACCAGTCACGGGGAGGGGGGGCGGGAGGGGGCTAGGGGGGAGTAAATAAAAAATCACCTAAGTGTGTGAAAGCCCTCACCCTCTGCACGTACGTATCCCATTTGTATCCCATTTTCCTCCGAGTTCCCAACAGCATCTTTGTTAATAGATGAGTACATTCACTTAAGGGCGCTAAATTGAGATTCCTTTTTAATGGCTAAACTGTAGCGCTTTATAAACCACGTTCTCTGTGTGCTTTAATCCACTGGGATAGCGATGAGGAAAAAGGCTTCAACTCTTTTCACGTGGAAAAAAAGACACAGGACGAACATGAAAGAGCTTCCTTTACTATATGAAATTTCACTTTCTATCAAGTTAAAATAATTTTTAAAAGTTGGTCCCTGTCCCAGATTACAAACATGCACAGCAGGGCAAGACAACGCAGGGGGTTAATTAGTTTAGGAGGGGGAAAAAAAATTAAACAATTGAAAGGAGCAGCATTGAACACTGAAAAAGTCTTTGGCTGCTTTTTTTCAGCTTTGATTTTAGTCTGTTTTTTCAGAGTTTTTTAATCAAGGCTGCTGAGATCTACAGAGACTTCTGTGAAAAAATAGAATTAGAAAAAAAAAGTGGTCTAAAATTATTTTCTAAGCAATAAAATGATTTCTTCTATGTGAGCCAAGTCATCTAACATCTTTTTGAGAAGAAAACTGATGAACTTCTCTTACAGCTTGAGGTCTGAAGAAATGCATGGAGCCTTAAATGCAGCTGGATTACCTTTGCACAGCCAGGTTATAAGGTAAGACCTCTTCTTTGGTGATACTGAAACTATTTCAAAAGAGACACACTTGTACATCTCAAGGGACAAGGCTCTGGGTTTGTGCTGCCACCGTTAAAAAACAAGCTTGGAAGCTACAAATATTTGAACCATGTCCTCTAAGCTGGCTGCATCACAAGCAAATGATTCCATGCAAGTTGAGAAATCTGGCATCTTTGGGGCGCGGGGCGGGGGGGGTGGGAAGGAGGAGGAAGAAAGAAGGAAAAAAACCCCAAATAACATTCACCGATGACTAGATCTCTTAAAAAAAAACCCAAAAACCAAAAAAACAAAAACCAAACAAAAAAAACCAAACAACAACAACAAAAAAAAACTGTTAGAAAACTACAGCTGTAAAAGTAGGAAAGGATTTGCATAACCTACTGCTCTGTAGGTCTCCGCGCACCCAAAGGATTAGCCAAGCATTCATTACCATGAATATCTTGAATTACGTTACCGATTTATACGACAGAGTATAAAATACTGCACAAGAAGACTGGCTTTTTCCCTTCGAAATGAATTGACTTAACCACTGCTTGAAAGAGATCTACATACTAAGGGCTCTTCTACTCACCTCTCTTTACAGTCCCGTGAAAGTCAGTCACAGCAATTCGGTTGATCTTAGGACTAGCTTTAATCTTGGAGGAGATCCTCTAGGAAAAAAAAAAAAAACAAAAACAACCCGTGTCTGCACTCCGGCTTCTGGCGGGTTTTAAGCAGGATGCAACTCTGGCTAAAAGTAGGAGAGGGACTTTTCTCCGAATTCTCCTCATATCTGTAAATACAGCCCTACTCTGCAGGGCTCGGCGCTAGCGGAACATGCAGGAATGCCCACTGGCGTTTGTCAGCTCTCCACACTATCTTTCTTTATACGTGAGGGCTGATTTCCCGCAGACATCATTGTTATGATGGCTCATTTAATCAAACTGTTTAATTGCTCCGGTAATCACTATCATCATCACAGGTACTCAATCATTCATCATTTTGGAGGGGTTTATTGACCTCTGGAGCTCATTCCCTTTGCCTATTAAAATCAGGCCAAATATCTATAACTACCCCTTGAGTCATTTTCTTAAAGTCAAAAAAAAAAAAAAAACAAACAAAACAAAACCTCTGAAAAGCATCGTCATCACCACGAAAAGCAAACCAAACCAAAATCTAACGGAATAATATATCTTCTGCAGTGTATTTTCAAAAGCCATCTATGTATGAGACCACATTCACAACCGGGTACATAATCATTGATAAATCCCACTATTAACGGGATAGTCTGTTTTAGATTTTATGTGCAGGGGACCGTGAACGAGGGTGGGGGGTTGGGGAGGACAAAACTGCAGCAATCGATAGTTTGACCATTGCTCCTCCCCTAAACTTCAAGCATCCCCCATGATTGATGATCCCGGGTAGCTTTGGTAATTGACTGCTCTGAGGTAAGGCATGGTGTAGCTTCAGCGAAGTGATTGGGCGAGAGAAACGCACCAAAATTAACGCGTGTGTGTTTGCCTGTGTGTTTGGAAAAGTTCATTTGGTACTCAAGGGTGGGGGGTGCATCATCTCACTTAATTTGCTAAATAACCCCACTGTAATTAGCACTACCATTAGAAGGCATTACCGAGCTAATACTCCAGCATACATTCCACAAGCTCAACGTCGATAAAGTCCAGCAACACACACACGTAAATACAGCGCTCACCGCCGGATCCGCTCAAAACGAACATGCAAACAGAAATCTACATAACATCTGGATCTCTCCTACAAAAGACTAAGCATGACTTTGTTTTTAAGCCCTTTACAAAGCCTGGCACCTAATCGCAAAACTAAAAGGGATTTCCCCTCTTCCCCCCGCCTCTCCCCGCCTCCCCCCCCCACCCCCCCCCGCTTCAAGACATCCAGAGCGTGTTTGATAGCAGCGATCACTTAATGAAGAGCGGTGCCCAACACGGTTTGAACGAGGCGTTCTCTCCATGCCCTGGAAAATTAATTTTTAGAAAAGCACAATGAATTGTCAGAGGGAAGAAGGCAGGCTGGCAGCACGGCGCGCTGGCGGAGCCGGGAGCGCCGGGCCGGAGCAGCCTCGCTGCCGGGGGCAGAGCAACTTTGCGCGGCCCCCCCGCGCGCTGTAGCTCCCGGTGCCCCCGGGCTCGCGCACCGCGCGCGGCAGCGGCGACAGCCGGCGACTTGACCGAGCAGCCCCGCGCGCCGCCAGACGCCCGACACCGCGGGTAATCGGAAGGTATTTTGTTGCTCAAATAATCTAGCGCAAACCAACCCGGGGCCGGGCTTCTACCGCACTTTTCTTCTCGCTCTCTGCAGTTTCCCCTGCCTCTCCCCCCTCTCGCACACACGCACTCTCCCTGTCCTTCCTCCCCTGCCTCCCTCCCTCGCTCCCTCCCTCGCTCCCTCCCTCCCTCCTCCCTCCCTCGCTCCTCCCTCCCTCTCGCTCGCACGCTCGCTCGCTCCTTCCTACACGCCGTGCTTCGCTCGGGCAGGGGCTGCTGCGCGGCTCCCCCGCGCGGCGCCGCGGCCGCCCCGCCGCCGCGCTGCGCATCCCCGGCGCTCCGCCGGCTGGGGCGCCCCGCCGCCCCGCGCCCGCGCCCGCCGCCGCGCCCCGCCGCTCCCCGCCGCCGCCGCTCCCCGCCGCCGCTCCCCGCCGCCGCCGCCGCCGCGCTGCAGGACTGGCTATGGCCACCACTACTTCCGGGTTCCGTCACTTCATTCTCCCGCCGATCAGCGCCGCAAAACTGAGCCTCTTCTATAAGGCAGCCGGCAGCCAACCTGCCAACACTTACTGACACTCACTCATCCCAGGGAGCGAGGGAGAGAGGGAGACAAAATACCTGCCGGGAGGAAAAAAAAAAAAAAAAAAAGGAGAGAGGGGGAAGTCCGGGCTTTGCAAACTATTCAATTTTTCTTCGCATCTTTCCCCACCCCCCTTCACAGTACTTTAAAAAAAAAAAAACCAAAACCAAAACCAACAACCCTATAAGCGATCCTAAAAGGCAAAACCCGAGCACGGAGTTACTGGAAGAAGAAACCGGGGTTAAAAAGATTCCTCCTCTCTTCTTCATCATCATCAACCATCATTCATTCACTACCTTGACATTCCCTGGCTTTGATTGACAGCTGGAGTGGCAAAAAGCCATGAGACACGACAGTTTGGTTACATGTGGGTTGCTGACGGGCCGATCGTAACCTTCAGTTTGGGGGCTTGACAATTTTTTTTTTTTTTTTTTTTTTTTTTTTTTTGCGTAGAGAAAGAAAAAAGGAAAAAGAGAGAGAGAAAAAGGAAAGAGAAAGAGACAGAAAAAAAGAAGAAAACACAGAAACTCATCGTGGTTCTTGACTGTTTTTTATATATTGTTGTTGCTATTGTTGTTGTTATTATTATTATTTACCCATATTGGAGGATAGGAGAAGTCTATAAGTGGGTTGCAAAAAAAAAAAAAGGAATCTTCTTCACTCTAAATCACTTTCTTTGCTGGACTGGGATATTAAATATACGACACATCCAGGAGTTTATTGGAGCGCAGACTGATGGCGCAAAGGGTAGGTTTAAATCTCCAACACTTACCTATATATAAATCCTCTCTTAAGAGGGGCCTGTCCGATTTGCTCTCCTCTGTTGCTGCTGATGATGGCGGCCACTATTAAAAAATAGCAGCAAAAATTATTCACTGGCTTTTTGTGTGTGTGCATGAGTGTCTCTGTGTGTGTCTCCCTGCAATTGTTCCACGCTTTTTCCTCTCTAGCTTTTTCCCCAGCAGTGCGATTTCCCTGCTCTCTGCCTGCTCAGTAGCACGGGTTTCACAGGGGAAAGCTTGCTGCTGCTGCTGCTGCTGCTGCCGCCGCCGCTACTGCTGCTGCCCAGCAAAGACTAAGAAATACATATGTGTGTGTGTGTATATACGAATGTATATATATGTATACACATATAGCTGCTTCTTTTTTTGTTTGTTTGGGTTTTTTTTTGGTTTTTTTTTTTTGGTTTTTTTTTTTTTTTTTTGGTCTCTGGCTTTGACAAGGACAAGGGGAATTGCTACTAAATAATGTTTCTGGTAACTTTCAGATTATTTCCCCCTTTATCTCCCCCCCTCCTCCGGATGCACCCTACCTTTCCTCTCTCCTTTCTAGTGTTGACTTATTTATCTAGTTGCTTTTGATTCTGCTTGTTTATTTTTTTTATTCTTTTCTAATGCAGAGTAACTCTAGTTTCTCTCCTCCGTTTCCTTCCTTTTCATCCCCGTTTCCTTGTTAGGGTTTCTCCTGCCCGTGCTGAAGAGGACCATCTTCCCCCACACACGCAGACAGGCATACACACTTTCCCCTTTTACCTCTCCTTGCACCCCCACTCCTCCCTCAACCCCTCCAGCCCCTGCTCCCGGTCCCAGCTGATTTCATTTTGAGCATTTCTCTCTCTGTTGTGGCTGTTCTTGTTTTGTTTTGCTCTGTTTGTGTCTGTCCGGGTGCTTTACTCTCTTCTGACTTTTGTTGTTGTTTGTTTGTTTTTTTATTCCCCCCTCTCTTCTTCTTTTTCTTTTTCTTTCTTCTCTTCCGGCCCGTTTTTTGACAGTACGATGAGCTGCCCCACTACGGCGGGATGGACGGAGTAGGGGTGCCGGCGTCCATGTACGGGGACCCCCACGCCCCCGGCCGATCCCCCCGGTGCATCACCTCAACCATGGGCCGCCGCTCCACGCCGGACAGCACTACGGCGCCCACGCCCCGCACCCCAATGTCATGCCGGCCAGCATGGGCTCCGCAACGACGCTCTGAAGCGGGACAAGGATGCGATCTACGGGTAGGTGCCGCCGGGCCGCCCGGCGCCAGGGCCCGGCTCCGCAGAGCTGGTGCCCGCGGAGCGGCCGGGGCAGGAGCGGGGCAGGCGGGCGGCGGGGGCTCCCGCGGGGCCGCGGCGGCAGCGGCAGCCGGGCCCGGAGCGCAGTGGGGCGGGGGAGCCCGGAGGGTCCGGGGGAAGGCGGCGGCCGGGCAACCCCCAGCCGCCCGCTCCGGAGGGAGACCCGCGCGGTGGCACTGCCGTGGCCGGCGATCTCGGGACGAGGGCGATCCCGGGACGAGGGCGATCCCAGCCTGACTCAGCTGAGGTGCCAGCACCCACGGGAAACGGGTGTTGGAAAACAGACCTCTTGGGGAGAGAGGATGGGTTGGAGAGAGGTAGTGTTGCCTTGTCCTTCCATTTTTCTTTATTTATTCGGATTTTTTCTCTTTTGTGTTTGGGGGAGGGGGGGGCTTTTCTTACCCGTGGGGTTTTTTTCCTTTCTTGGAAAGGCCCCACTTAGGAGTTAGAGACGTCTCTCATTGCTCTGGATTTTAGTTGGAGAAGTGTTGTTCTGGTGTTCTCCTCTGTGCCATAATACCACTCTTCCAACTTTGTAAATAAAGAGCTATTCACATCGCGGAAGGTAGTAAGAATAAAAGGGATTCACTTCTTGCAAACAGCTCTTCCCAGAGACAGAAGACATAAATACATTGGGGGCAATGAGCTGAATTCTCTATTTAAGAAAGAAAGAACACGAGGAAAAAGAAACCTATACCCAGCAAAACTCAAGCCTTCACCAGGGCTTTGCTTGGAGGGAATGACACCGTTTCCCTTCAGTGCCTTTTGGAAAAAATACTAACTGATCCTAAAAGGAGAGCTAGTAACATCTATGACAGAGTGTGGGGCCTTGATCAGACACCAAAGGGGAAAAGAAACAAATGCATGCTTACTACTTAGCACGCAGATAATTTTTTTTTTTTTTTCTGACTACACCAACTATGGGAAAATATTTCGCGAAGTGCTCCCTTCCTCCACCCCCTCCCCAGCTCACTTATCTGGACAGATGGTATTTTACTTGGGTGTGCTTCCTAAGCCAGGAAACTTCACCACATTTTTGCTAGCAGGCCCCTTGAAAAATAAAATTACGTATTAAGTAGTTTGCAGTTTGCCTAGCTGTGCTCTCGTTTTAGGTCATAGCTGGAGGGTAGGGATGGGATCTTCCAGGTTTTGCGGTATTTTAAGCTGTGGCAAAAGTGTAACATTCTCAGCTGAGCTGCTGCTTAGCACGTTCGGTGCCTTGTGCGTTTAGGGAGGTCACTTTTGTCCTCGTCGGTGAGGACTGCACGGGGGATGTGGTTCGGGCATTGCAATTTCAAAATTAAAAAAAAAAAACAAACCCAAACAAACAAAGCAACAACAGCCAGCTCACCACCAAACCCAGCATTTTTATTTCAAAATGTGGTTCTCCACTGCTCTGCCCGGAGCATTACTGCGAGACTGCAGAGTGTGGCTGTGCCCGTGTGTCCGTCTCTGTGTGTCCGTGCATTAAAAAAAAAAAAAAAAACAACAAAAAAAAAACTTGTTGATTACAGCTCTTCTTTCCCCCTCTTCCCCACCCCCTCCCCTCTCTTTGTGTGCCACTGCCCGGTAGGCACCCGTTGTTCCCCCTCTTAGCTCTGGTCTTTGAGAAGTGCGAGCTGGCGACCTGCACGCCCCGGGAGCCCGGCGTGGCCGGCGGGGACGTCTGCTCCTCCGACTCCTTCAACGAGGACATCGCCGTCTTCGCTAAACAGGTCTGGCACCTTTCCCCCCGCCCGCGACCCTCACCAGCTCTCCCGCCGCCTCCTCAGCGCCTCGACCCGCACGGCCGGTGCTGGCAGGGGCAGCCTCCCTTTGCCCCCCCCCCCCGGCGCCCCTCTCCGGCGGGGCGGGGGTGCGCTCTGGTGGCCCGGCTGGCCCTGACCCCCGCCTCGGCCGGCAGCCCCTTCACGCTGCCGGGCTGGGACTCCCGGTCCTTGCCCTCCTGTATTAGTGATAGGGAAAGGTAGCTGTGGCCGAGTTTTGGAGGCAGAGAGAGCGGGAGGCAGGCAGGGGAACCAAAGGAGAAGGCTCCCGTGGGACGGCGGCCGGCTCAGTGCCGGGCCGGCAGGAGCGGAGCGGGCTCCTCTCCATAGCTCGGTGGCCCAGGGCGTTCAGCCGGATTTTGGTACCGGCCGGTTTTGTCAAAGGGATTTTCCCCCTTCGGGCGATCCGTTTACGGGGCTAAAGACAGAAGCTGTAGTTCACGCCGGTTTTCCTTCTTCTTGCAGGTCCGCGCCGAAAAACCACTTTTTTCTTCAAATCCAGAGTTGGACAATTTGGGTAAGGCCTGCTCCCCCTTCCACCCACTCCCCTCTCGCCCTTCCCCGACCCCTCCGCCAGCTGCCGGCAAGCGCCCTCCTCCGCCCGGGACCGGGCCGAGCGGTGCGGCGGGGCAGCGGCTGCCGGTCCGGGCACCGGGCTGCACCGGCATGGAGAGGGGCGCCGGCCGGTCGGCAAGTTGCCTTCAAGGGGCTTCAAAGAGCTTTACTCTTAAGGCCAGTCAGAGCAAAGTCTCAAGCCCCGATGCATTGCAAAGCTGAGTTTGAAAGCCACAGGAGGCTAAAGTGAAGGAAGTAACTGCTTAAGAAGAGAGAGCTGGAGATTTCTAATGTAATTCTTTTGCTAATGTGAACGATTTCAATATTCAAAGTGCCTAAATCCGCTTGTAGAGAAGATGCCAAACTATTCAAACACACAGTCACCCCCCTTTCTCCTGCGGGCGGGGATGGGGGTGGGAGCGTGTATTTGACTTCTCTGGGGACCCTCAGGGATGAGGGCCGGGGTGCTGAGAGGGGAACGAGTAGAGGAAGAGGTTTTCTCCAAGATCGCGGTAATAGAGCACTAATCACCGCTCCTGGAATAAATATGATAAAAATCAAGTGTTTAGGTTAAAGTTGATCAAAACTGTTGAAGCGTGACCAATGAGCTAAAATCCTGGATAATGACCGCGCGCCCTGACAATCCCCTTCTCCCCCTTTTCCACTCGGGCTCTGCCCAGCCCCTGTGCTCCTGTCTCCCACGTAACCCCTTGCTCAAAACTTTCTTGCAGATGATCCAAGCAATACAAGTACTAAGGTTTCATCTTTTGGAATTAGAAAAGGTAAGAGCCACGGAGGTGGGCGGGGGGGAACGCCATTCCCTGCCCCCTCTCTCCCTCCGCCCCGCCCGCCCCCCCCTCCCGGCTCCCTTCCTCCCGACTGTTTGGGCTGACTTGTAAACATGGCCAGAGAAGATAGGGGTAATGCAGTGTGACACTGTAACCTGTGCCATCAGAGCATGTGACACCGACAGACATGCCCAGACCGTTTTTTTCCCTTTTTGAGCGTGTGTAATTTCAATATTTACTAATATTAAATATTAAACCCCTTTAATCCTTACGGCTTTCCTCACTTTCCCACTCAGAAATATTATGTTTAACAAAAAGAAATGAAAGCACTCGTTCCCCTCTCCAGCTCTGTCAGGCACATTAACCCCAAGCAAGCACTAAATGTTTGGAAGAGGCAGGGGCCCCTGCGAGGCGTGGGCAGGGGCTGTGCCCTGGGACGAGACTGGCTCTTCCCACAACCTCAGCAAGTAGCTTCGTTTTACTGCTCCCGGCCATTTAGACCTCTTTTTTAGCCCCGGTTTAAATTGATCCCGTCCCGAGTGTCTAGTTGTACCTGTCTGGGTTGTGTATGCTCCGGGGATACCACCTGGGTTCAGCCCCCAGTGTTCCGATGTTATCACCAAATCCGATTTTCTTCAGCACACAAGTCCGAGCCCACTATCTCTCTCTCTCTAACTTGTTGCTGCGGCAAGTCTCTAGAGAATAATATGTGCTGCAACAATTTCTCTATTGTTTCCTTGCCTTCAACTATTGTCCCCCTTAATTAGAGTTACTTGTGGAGTAGATCAGAGGGCTGTTCTTGCTCCAAAAAAAAAAAAAAAAGAAAGTTGAAATACAGTATTTTGCCATTATTGATTCTGTTATTCTTGTTATTCTTTTCAGGTTCATGAATTGTGTGATAACTTCTGCCATCGGTACATTAGTTGTTTGAAAGGAAAAATGCCAATAGACCTTGTTATTGATGAAAGGGATGGCAGCTCCAAATCAGACCATGAAGAACTCTCAGGATCTTCCACAAATTTAGCCGATCATGTAAGTCCTTCTATTTTCTTTATGACACTTTTAAAATCTTTAGGCTACTTAGAGGACCTGTTCCTGATTTCCTTGCTTTGCTGGTGTTGTCTATTAGTATTATTACTACCTTAACCTCTTGCAAGCTCGAATCCCATCTTCACACTTCCTTCCCTCTCCCTTTGTAAAGTTGTAGAAATGCAAAAGATTCCTTCAGTTTTCATCTGTAAAGCATCGAGTTTGCAATGGTTTGTAAAGTTTCCTGGTCTGGGCGGCTTGGAGAGCTAGCGAACTGTCGGTTTGATGTGGGGATCGGTGCTTTCTCCTGCTTTTGCCAACTTTGTAATCAATGCATCAATGTAAGGAAACACAGACAAGAAAGTTAGGAAGAAAGTTTGGTGATTTGCTCCCCCCTCCCCTCTCGTGGGGATGACAAGTGATGAGAATTATTGGCAATACTACACTGCATTAAAAAAAAAGAGGTTAGCACATTAGAGTTTCCAATGCTTTTGCTTTATAGCAACTTATTGTCAGAATATGGACTTACTGCCAAACGCCTGAAGCATCTTCATAATAAAAGACAGTAACCTTGATGAAGCAATTATTAACAATGTATTACAGAAAGTTGGAGAGAATGATGATTGAGTAACCGTAGGTTAGCGGTTGATTTTTAACACTTTAAGAGTTGGTGAATTAGTGTAATGGGTGTAGGACTGAACATTGGTGCGTGTGGTGAGGAGAGTGCCTTTGTTTTTCCGGGTTTTGGAGCGACTCTTGTGATCCTTCAAAAGATGTAGATGCAGAGAGACTTTGGGATGTGAAGGGAAAGATTGCAGCTGGTACTGCAGAAAAGGGAAGGAATAGCTTTGGTTAAAAAGAGTGGGTGTGAACTCCACTTTATTTATAGGAACGCATCCCTGGGGGGCAAAGAGGTTTATACAGTTTTAGATTCAATTGAACTAATAATCTAAATGATAGAGTCTAATATTTTAGCAGTTGAAATATTAATTTAACACCCAGTGTGAAGTTAACCATGCTTTCTGCACAGGCGCCTGCCTTTATTTCCCAGTGTGTTAAGAAGAGTAGCTGGAAGCCCAGGGAGAATGAGCTTTCTAGGAGCTTTTGTTTCCTTTGAAAACATGTTGTTTTTGTGTGTATTTGGTAATTACATTAGACCTGGACTGAAGCTGAATTGGGAGATAAAATAATAATAAATTCTTCTAAATGTCCCCCTTCTGGCATGGCTTAGTTATGGGAAATATTTTTGGACTCAAGCCTTAGCTTTCATTTTCTCATTTGTATTCAGTAAACATTGCATGACAAGGTTTGTGCTATGTTTTACATTTTAAATCTATTATTTTGAGAGAAAAAAATATATGCAGAGCTTCCTTAAAGTTTCTCTGCTTATCGGCTAACTCACATGTAGGTAATAAACTCCATGAGGCATGACACAATTTCAAAAATATTTGTTTCATGGCATTTTACAACCCTAAATTCGTGGGCATAAGTATTCTGGGAGAGTACTAGAAAAGAAATTGAAATGAGTGGCAACCTGAAAGATAGTGAGTCACTGTGTAAAATTTAGAGAAACAGGAAAAAACCCAACAACGTGTTTCTCCAGTGCAGTTTCTTTACAAGAGTGTGTTTCAAGTGGAAGTGTAGAAATGGAGCATGCTTATGTTTATACTGAAGAGATTAGATAAACTAGCCTGTTTAGGGTTCTGGCAGATGGCAAATGCTCAAGCCAATTTGCAGTGCTCCATTATAATATTTAAATTCACACACAATGATAGGACAGGAGTGGAGGGGGTTAGCATTTTGATAATTTGGTAACTATTATCTTCCCTAGAAGAATCTCCTCTTGCTTTTGTGGCCCCAAAAACAAACTCAAATAAATATGACAACCTATTTATCTTGCACCCGTTAGGGTTTACCACTTCATTGGGTATTATAATTTAAAGCCTTTTATTTCCTGGAGATTTGAGCTATAACGTTTTTACTTTAGCCCCCTGCTATTTGTTTTGAAAGGAAGCAATAATTTGTGCAACCAGAACACCAACTGGGAAATGAAGAGTTGTATCACATAGTTACATTTTATTCATGCGTTTTGGGAAATGTGTCTCCTTATTGGATTTTTTTTTTTTGTATATTAGCTTGTTTTCCTGACAAAACTTTAACACCTTTTTATAGCTTAGTCAAACTACCATGTTTTATATTTGCAAGGTTCCAGTAGAAAGAAATGCACTTTTATTCATAGAAAAGTAGAAGCTTTAAAAAAATGGCTAATAAAAACATGCAAGTCTATTAAAAATGAGCTATCATTTTTGAGCATCTACCTGAAAATGCAGCAGTTCAAGCATGCAAATTTGTCCAATTTGGCTCTCCAGGTTTATTTTTTTTCATTTGCCTTGATATGCATATTTAATATATAGCCTTAGGCTAGATCTCATTTGGTGAAAGTTGGTGCAGGGGTGATGATGAGCCACTTCAGAAGGACAGAGACAGCATGTTGTTTCCTCTGTTTTATGTATTGGCCCACTATTCTGATCCACGGGTCTTCCCCTCATGGTTTTATTTGCACATGAAATACTAGGAACATTTCAACTGATTGGCTATGAATAATGATAGCCCAAAAGAAGTGTAGGTTAATTTGTTGTGTGCCAAGGTTTCTCTTGTGGAGGTGACAGTTTGTGACAGCTGTTTGACACCCCAAAAATTCATACCCCTCTATTGTTATTAAATGGTGTAAAGCTACCCTCTGTGTGTTTAATGTGAATATGAGGAGTGATAGTAGTGACAGTGGCAGTGCTGAATTAGGAACTAAGGCAGCTCTCAGCTTTATTGTTTTTCTAGACCTTAAAACAGACATGAAGGAAAGTAACGGAAAGAATTGTAGGATTAGCCAATATTTACCATAAGACTTTAAATGGGGTACTCAAATATTGCATGCTTCCCCTTTCAAAATCTATTGCTCTGCTATTTATATAACTTAATTGGAAACCAAACCCAAAAACAACAAAGGAATAAACTCTTCAGAGATACACCTGTGCTGAAAAAAGGAGACAGCTGTAAGCGGCTGTGCTGTACATGTTTGGTAATAAATGTGTTTATTGAATTTTATTTTAGTGCGCTATTAACTGTTATGTAATGTAGTTAGTGTAAAGGGTCCAGGGACTTGGTAGATCAAACAGTGCAGTGCTGGCCACAAGAAGCTGAAACTTTTGTTATTATTCTGCTGTGTTTAGTAAATATAACAGCCCATAATTAGTGTTTGAATTTTTAACACACTTGGTTTTTTTTATTGCTCTGAGGTATTAGCTGTAGATGGGAAGAAGGTAATCATAGCTATGCCCTGGCTGAACCAGATTAGTTAGGGGAAAAAAAAGATAAGAAAATAGAGAAAAAACCCTTTGCAGCTGCAGTTCAAGTCTGGTTTCCCAGCACAGACAATTTGTTATTGTTCAAAGAAACATATTGGGCCCTATCCTGAATTCTGTGTTCAGCCTAAAATTTCTGATGAGACTGTTGACAGATTTTTTTTTCTCATTTCAAGCTATTCAAATCAGAAAAACACAATGCTCATAACATTTGGAGATTTTAAAACTTTTTTTGAACATATGATAACATTTTGTACTTTAATTACATTTGTTTTGTAGCTGGCCTCACCTGGTGTCATACAATTGTTCCTTTAGCAGAAACCTGTTTTGAAGCCTAGTAATTCTCCCATAGAAATTTATGGCTCCCCTTCCACCAGCTTTCGTGGGAACAGGACCAGGGCCTCAGTCTTTTTGATATTTGTTTATATGTTTTAGTCAATTTGTAGCTCAGAGATAATAACATACGGATCATAATTCCTAAAGTATAATTAAAATGGATAGAAATATACATACATCTCTTTAAAAAAAAAAAAAGACTTGACAGATTAGAAATCCAGCGTCTTAGCTATAGAAGAGAAAGATTAGTCTGAGTATTAAACCTTTCAGCTCTCACATGAGGAGATACTTATTTAGTACTTTTGGATATCCAGACAACTTAACATTTCTTTAATATTTCTCCTCAAAGAATGGTCTGTGCAAATTCCTGGCATTTTGCAGATAAGAAAAAGTAAAAATAGTGTAGTACATATCTGTTCCAGTAATATAATGAAATCGCTAGGTAAGGTTTCACTGAGTAATGAAGCAGTAATTTGGGAGCCTGATGCTAGAATCTCCAGGTGTGCCACGCTTTTGTGGACTTCAGTGGGAGTTTTGAGAAACACCAGATTAGATCCCAAAGATGCCCTTTCTGTCTGTAGTGTGTCAGAAGGAAAACTAAGTAGCTAGCTGCAACAATAATAAGGCAAACTTACAATGTGGCTTAAGACTTAGGACACTGCGGTAGGCCCTGTGCTTTCTGAAGGGGCAAGGATCATCAGGAACTTTCCAAGACTGTAGATAGTGTTGTGCATTCCTGCTTTTTGATGGGCCGAGGTACACTTCTGTCAACAGCTGAAGTCTCAAATTTGAGTCTACAGCTCAAATTTGAGTGTTTTAATTTCAATCTCTGTTCTCTCAAAATGAACCAATAATGTTTTTCACTTTCTGTTTGATGACTGTGTTCCCTTTTTGGTTTGAGTTTTCTATCAGTCTAGATGAAGTGTAGCTACACAGAATGACACAGAAGGACAATTAAAAAAACCCAACAGCCCCCTGATTTTTCAAGTCTCAGTTCCTTGGTGACAGGTGGATTACATGTCTGATTTCAATCTTAATTAGAAAACACAAAGCACGCAGCTTTACAGAACACTGCCATGTTCTAGGAGGGTCAAAAATTGCTCCTGACACTTCCTCAAATGCAAAATCAAGGCACAAAAATTAAAACTTGTACATATATACAAAAATATCTGATAGATTGCAGTGCCTTTTTTATTGTTTCGATTGTGTAATTTTAGTACAAAAAAGTAATCATATTAAGTAAACATTTGTAGAAAAATAAACCTTAGTAATAACAGTAGTCTTTTTTAGAAAACATATATATTATGTCAAATTAGAGTTTTTCATGTCTTATTTGCTTATTAAAAGTTTCTTTGAGTAGTAAGTTTACTTTTAAAGGCACTTGACATGATCTCTAAGATACCATCCTGAGCTGTACATGCACGAAACATAGACGCAGATACACACACAGAAACACAAGTGCATGCATGTGATAGATTTCCGTGTCCTGCATAGTCTATCGTATTTTCATATATGGCTGTGGCTAGATACAGATTTTTGGGGTATCAGTCATGTCAGTCATTCCGCTGTGTTTACACGTGTTACTTGTAAGAGCAAGGTGAGCAGGATTTGGATTGTGTTTCGGGGGGATAATGCCATCTCTATCAAGTACTTCAGTTCAATTTTGTGTTTGTAAAATTAATTTACCAGACCTTTGAGTCCAACCACCTTTAGAAACAATAAGCTTTATATCCATTGTAGTTTCTTTTATAAAAACAAGTTGTGTTTTGTTTGTTCTTTCAAGATTAATGATTTTGTTAATTTCATCTGATAAAATTATATTGGGGCCTGATCCTGTCAGAGTTGTATTCTTGAAACTTCCGTTAAAATCTGAAAGTCAAATCCTGCTCAGCTTACTCACATGGGTATCGGCTGGCCTGATTGATTTTGCTTCCCAGTTATAAATAAGAAGCAGATTCCTTATGGTTAATTGAGTCTTTAATATCACCATAAAAAGCAGTATGAGATCAGAATCAGCCCTAGCAGGACTACATACACTCACAAAAAGCTAGCCAGACTTTGCCCAGCAGATATTTTGGACATACAAAGTAAGAATTGCAATTTATCAGAAGCTCATCTTATATCAAATTTCTCTGTTACAACATCTCTGTTCAAGAAATCCTGTAATAGTTAAAAACTCTTTTGGTTTCCAGCAGATTTTCAGCATCAACAAAAGAGTAATGTGTCAGATTGGCTTTGTATGCCTTTTTTCCTTTCTGTTGCTCTTTTCTAGCTTTAGCAAAATTCAGTGGTGGTGCTAAATCAATTTTTTTTTTTAAACTTTCAAGGGAGAAACCACTGGTAAAATTGTGTTTTCTAGGGAAGGCCGTGTGTGTAAATGAGAAACAGTGGATAGCAGTGGAGTGATCTCCTGTGGCCCTGCTAGTACAAGCTTTCCCCATATTGTCTCCTGCTTTTATATTAATTACAACTTGCATTATCAGCTGTGAGTCTGTAGCCCAGCAAATAGAAAATACTGCCCCTGGAGACATAGCTTCTTGTATCTATTTTCCATCTCCTTCTATTGTGCTCTACTCAGTATTCACTGCTTTTCTCCTAGTAACACTGCTCTTTAACACAATTAGGTAAGAGCAAGAGGAGTACCATATTTGGCTCCCAATTATTAAAACTACTGGGAATAGATACATGTGTGCTGTTCACTTTCTAGGGTATCTGGCATTAGTTTAGGTCATATATGTGTGAAATTTTTATAGTATGCACACGTACACAAAATAGGCAGTTGCATTTTGGCAGACACCATCCATACTCTTCAATGTGTTTCTGCAAAGTATATTACTAAACTTGCAAGAAGAAAAAAGAAGCCATGCTGGCAGTTTGTGTAATTTATCTAAAGCTATCTGTTCAGTTTCTTCTTTTCCTTCTTTTTAAAATTTTTTTTCCGTATGATAACTCCATACAAATTTCTTTGGAACTAACAGAAAAATTGCAGCTAATATTAGTGGGCTTTAGACTAGGATCTCTTCATGTACCTCAAAAATACTGATGAAGTTTTCCAGTGAAGCACACTTTAGAGGTGCCATTCGGGTTTTTTTTGTTTGTTTTTGTTTTATTTTTGTTGGTTTTTTTTTTTTTCTGGTGAAGATGTGCAAGAAATAACTACTTATGATTAGTCATTTGTCAAAGAATTTTTTTTGAGGGCTGTGAGGTTGGAAATGGTCTAGGAGAGAAAAAGAGCAGTTCACTGACTTGTACAATGATTTTAGTCCAAAGCAAAAGAGTGCTGCCTTTTTATGAGTCTGTAAGCTCCACCCCTAAAATTATTTGTCATTTTTTATAGTATTAAACTCTAGCTATTTTTCTCCCTTTCAAATTCCTTCAACATTCTACTGTTGCATTTAGTAAGTATCCTATCTTATATTTCCTGTCCTTCAACTAAATTTTGCCAAAATGCTTCCTCAAGAAAACTGTGTCACAAGAAATACATTGAATTCTCAATCAATACAGTTTCTCTTTCTCAAATCGGATCTACAAACTGAGGTCAAGAACAACTCAGCCTGGTAGAGACAGCAAGTGTTTTCAGCTGTGGAAAGTCTCATTCAGTGATCCTTTCCACATTTTTACGGCTTTGAAACAGAAAGGCCAGTCTAGCTTTTGAAATATTGTATGATAGGTTTTGGATGGCATTTGCCTTAAAACATAGCCGAGCTGTTACCAGTTAATTATTGTAACTTTCATACATGTGATAAGGAGCTCCAACAGCAGCCAGCGCAAGAGAGCCCTCAGTACACAAAATTAGCATAACTCACTGTGTTCCCTGAAAAGTTTAGCCTAGGTGAACATGTTGCAATTACTATGTTTTCTAAAAGAAGGTTCCAGCACGATGTTGTTGGAGGGCTAAACTCATGCTACACTATTGTTTCTTTTCTTTTTAATGTATTTCTTCTAGCTCTTTATCTGATTACCATCCGGCAAACAGCTGACGCTAAGAGGCTGCGGAGGGCTGAAGAGCTCCTGTCTGCTGTTTGCCTTCAGCTTGAAGCTATTTGAGTGGCTTCCTAAGTCAGAGATAAAAAGAGAAGCTCATAGGCACAACTGTGTTTTAATCCAGGCTGTAAAGAAACTTGCACAGTTTTTGCATTTTATTTCCATCTGAACTTTTTGCTAACCTTATTTTCAACTTTTTGTTCTTTTTAATAACATCTGGGCTGCCTCAACTTTCAAGAGTTCCCATCTTTCTTTTTGTGTTTCTCTTCACCTGACTGAAAAATGATGGTAAAATGTGGGGGTTTTATTTGTTTTATTTTCTTGGTGGTTTTTTTTTTTAATGAAATTGTGGGGAATAACAGTAATCATTAGAGAAAATTAACACAATAACCTCAAAGAACATAAAATACTATTGTTTGGTGGCATTTTTTCCTGTTATAGTTCTCTGAGAGGAAAAGTAGATCAGTCTTCTAGGTTTTGGAGGGGGTGGTGATTTTGTGCCATAAGTGCTGTTGTGATACCTGCTGTGCTGACAGGTGAGGGAAATTTCAGATCCTGACCTGTCTTCTGATTTTACTCCTGTCTTCCTGTCACGGAACCACATACGTGGGTGTATGTGTGTGTCTATCTTTGTAAGGTGAAGGGGATTTGGATCCTTCTTACCCTTTGGTCACCTGAGACTTTACTGGGAACCTTTTGAAGTCATGGGCTCTTTCCTTTGTCTCTGCTGCGAACCAGGTCAGGCCTGTCAGATTTATGTTGCTGGGTATTGTAGCAAGCCGTTACTTGGCAGTTCTATTCTGCGTTGCTATACAGCATGTGGTACTAATCAGTGCTAGAAGATTACTTTGAGATGTTTCAATATAGATTTTGGGACTTGGTCCCAATCACACACTGTATTTTACAATGGGTAAATCAGTTGATTATGTTGAACTTATTCCTACTACACATTGATGTAGCTGAGGTCAGAATGAGTCCTGCTCAAAGAATTTATCCAACTTGTCACTTGCTGCCTTCAGCTTCTCCTCATGCTTTAATAGTCTAGTGGTATTTCACAACACAGATTTAAACCACAATCAAACTTAAGAAGCATTTTTTTTTTTTGAGGGGATATTTGTTGGTTTTTTTGTATTTGAATTATTATAATGTGCTTGAATTAAGTTGTTGCATACAGGTGACAAGTAATGCAGGTCCAACCCCTGCTCTGATCTGTTTCATGTGTTCTTGCTCTCCTTTTCTGCCAGAGGAAATTCCATCTCTTGCCTGCCTTCATGTGGTGCTGATAAAGCTCTTCCTGTACAGTAGAATTCCTGTTTTCCTTTAAGCAACAGCAGGGTATTGGGAATGATCAGGAAAGGGGAGGAGGACAGGAGGAGAATACATTCAACAAAGTAGCACTAAACTGTAACATTAAGTTTTCCTCACTTATCCTTTTAAATAGCAGCTCCTCTCTCTGGGAAAGCCAATACCCAATAAATTAGAAAGTATACATGAATTATGTGACTTAAGTACAGTAGTTCAGCTCTTAGCCAAGTTTTGCAAACTTTGTAAGTCTGTCTTCTGCATTCCCTTTTGTAGTGTTTTATGCATAGTAATGTGGAAAGAATTACATAAAAATCACTATACATGTTATTTTATATAATCACCTGGTGGTTATTCTTGACAATTCTTGTAAGTGAACTGTTAGAGTGATAAATCTAGAAAGTCTCTTGAAATGTGTCATATCAAGGTGATGGCTGGGGGTGAGGAAGCCTCTTTCCTGGTATATAATGTCTTTCAGAGAAAGCTTGCTTTTTCCCCTCAAAACTTTGATCTTGTTGGAAGTTTTTCCAGCATTTAAATGGGTGACAGAGGGGTTAGGGAATGAGGGCACACTCCTCTCCCATGCATGTTCTCCTGTACTTCTTGAAACATTTTCCCTCCTATTCTCCCCTCACAGCTGTAGTCAGTGTGGAAAAACAAAGTGTGGGGAGATAGTTTGCATACCAACTATCCTGATCCTAATGAGAGCACTTAGTATCATAAACTATGTAGGTAGATGCTCTTCCCTCCCCTGCCCCTCCACTACCCTGTAGAGCTCAGTGAGAAACTGTATTTACAGGTTTTTTGTCTCTCCTGAAATATTGTTATGCAGTACTACTCAAACAATTAAATCCAGACAACTCTGTGGAAAGTTTAAAAAAGAAAAAAAATCTGTCTTATGTGTTAACAAGTAAATCTTTGTATCTCCTCTGCTTGCCTTTGCTGAAGAATTATTACACTGTGCAAATAGTATAGGTGTTTGGCACATTTCACAAATGCTAATGTGTATACTTTCTTCCCCTTCCTCCCCTCTTCTCCTGGTTTGCTTTCTGTTCTTCATTTGCTATTGGAATGGGAACCGTGGAAAAAATTCCTTGGCACTCTGACACCAGAATCCTTCATCTTGGAGAGACCACGATGATGCAACCTCAACGCACTCGGCAGGCACACCAGGGCCCTCCAGCGGGGGCCACGCTTCCCAGAGTGGAGACAACAGCAGCGAGCAAGGTAAAAGGTCAAACTTTTTCCCTCCACAAAGTAGGCATGACTAAAATAACTCCAGCTTTTTTCATTATATCAGTACATCTGCCTTAGAGTAAACATGGAGTGGCAGACTTGCAGTATAATCAGCTGTAAGTTAGGGAGACGGTATTTCCTTTTCCTAACCCACTTAGCTGCATTTTATTATTATTTCAAAGTGAAATATCTAATCTTCAAACAAGCTTTGTAATAACAATTGATTAGTTCTGCCAATTCCTTTACAAATTTGGTTATCTACAGTTTATTTTTGTGTGGTGTAAGTAAATATAATGACAGACATACTCTCCAGCTGCGGTGCAGTTGTTTGAGTTAAAGATGGGTTAAAGAGTTTAACCTGCAGTTTTTTCTGGGAAAGGGACTTCTATGTGGTGTTATGAAGCTGCTAAATTATATAAAGTAGAAGCAAGCCCCAAATTGTACAGAAAAATGTTTCTTGAAATGTTTGCTTGTACATATTTTTTCCTGATTCTGAAAATCTGAATTCTGAATGGTAAATAGAGATATACCTGAACTGCAAAACCTCTTCTATATCTATATAGAGTGAAACTTTCTCAGGGTTCAGAAGGTTTGATTATTATTTCAGGGTTTTTTGTTTTATTTCCTACTGCATTGCACCTTATGTGTGGTCATCTGCATCCATGCTGAGTGAGTGTCAAAGGCTCTCATTCTGTTATGATAGTGTTTTACATGTGCTCATTAGAAGAATAAGTGACTCCAGAAGGTGTAAGAGTCAAGCCTCCAGTGCTAAACGTTGGGTAAAGATGGCCTGCTGTCATTCTTGGATCTTGACTCAAGAGCTGATTTTTTCTTTTTTTCTTTTTTTTTTTTTAAGTCCAAAATTTAAGGTGGACTCCATTCTTGGTTTTCTTTGTAAACATGGTAAGCTTCTGCTAGTGCGAGAGACATTACCTCTATAAGGTCTTATGATATGGTCTCACCAGGAGATGTTTCTCCTTCACCTGCAGTATTTTGCCTGTCTTTCCCCCCACATGCCCAGCAGAGCCAACTACAGGGCTGACATCCAACTAGCCTTGCAGGATCCCAGAACTGAAGAAGGTAGAAGCCTTCAGGGCTAGAGCTGCTTTGACTATTCTCATGCTGCAGACTGCTTCCCACCATTATATTTGCCATGCTTAGAATCACAGATATGTGATTTGATGTCTCTTATGTGGCCCACTGCTTGGCACAGAGCCAGTTTCCCTCATCTGTCTGATGATCTGGTGTTGTACCCGTTGCGATTCTAGGAACTTGCAAAGTTTGTTTCTGGTAGAGTGGTTTGGGTTTGTCTCCTATTTGTAAGAATTGTTTATACATTTGTAATCTTATTGCTGATAGAAAGCGGCCATGGCACAGGGTGTGATCCAACTCCAAAATGAGTCACAAGGGTTTTTTGCTATGGGATTAAATTGGAGCTGTACAAGACCCAGCATGAACCACTGCAGCCTCAACCATTAATGATAGGGAGAGCTTGACTGCTAAACAGCATATTGGTGTTATGCCTATTGGCTGGCCATAGGTGTTACTGTTGATCAAATGTTTACATGGTATAGTGTAGCTAAAGTGCTTGGTGTAGCACATGATTTGCATGCTTAAAAATGATTCCTTCGAGTGGTCTGCCATCTTCATTCCACCCCTAGGGAGGAAGTTTCCTCATACCTCTGCCCCAGGAATCCCTTAGAAATTGGAAAATTTCCTTTGTTGAGCCGTGCTTGATATAAAGAAATCCCTTTTATCAATATCCAGGGATCTTGCATTTCATAGTCTCTGATCCCTTGTCATGTAACTCAGGTTGCTTGGGAAATATTGCTAAGCATTAGAAAAAGCAGTTGATGATTACTGCACCAACTTTCCTTTGGAAACAGGTTTCTGCTAATATATATGATTTCAACAAACCTGTTATTCATTTCTGCAGAAGAGGAACAAATCAGTCACTAGTGCTGTCCAGTGTAGCAGGGTAAAACATGGCTGGTATGTTTCCCTTTGTGCTCAGCTGGGCCCTCTAAAGGGAAGCAGACGTCCAGTGGCAAATCACCATTCCATTCAGCTGCTGGCAGCTGAAAGATGATTCTGCAGTACCAGCAGAATTCCCATTGGAGATGGCTCTGGATTGCTCTTCCCCCTCTCAGTCCTGGGAAAGACTAAAGAGAGTGAAGTCTGTCTTGAATTTTCCTTAGGCTTTCTTGAGGGGGGCAGAGTTTGCCTTATGATTCCTGATCTGGCAGTGAGCTGTTCCCAGGCAATGCCAAGAAGGACAGATGCCCTCTTGAGCTATTCCAGTCCAGTTACTTACTTGGGTCAGCTTGGTTTCCCTCCAGTTTTGCCAAGAGCTTCCACAAATGCTGCTTCAAGTATTCCACTTGCCCCAAAGGATTTCTTGGAAATGGGAGCTCATTAGAGAATCTTGGGTTACATTAGCAACTTACAGTCTTCTCCACTAATGCCTGGTGGCAGCAGAGATTGATTCATCCTAGAACCAGTCTCTTCTGGCTTTTGAGAGCACTCTTTCCAGGGGTCTCTGCTTTTGCCTTAAGTCTACGATGTGCATCCTGTGATTATTTTTTTTTTTCAATTATTATTTTCTTTTATTTTCTTTTGGGGACGGAGGAGATGGAAAGGATTTGGGTGAGTGATGACTGTTTTTTGCAGACTTTCTCTGCATGAGGTAGAGATATTTATTACCTGGAAGAGTCCTTCCATAATTCTTACAGTTTGAACCAAGTAAAAAATGTATAGGCATTTTGTCTCTTTATGGAGGACAGTCTCTTCTCTACATTGCATGGTTGCCCTTTGGCACCAAAAGGGTTAATCTAGTCTCTGTTTGGTATTATTAGAAACATGCTGGCATTGGAAGAGTTAAGTAAAGGGCCTTCAGGCAGTAAATGTTGAAAGATTATCCTAATTTTATTAGTGGTTAGTGTCTGTGTTGTTCTTAGCATGTCACCTCACTTGTTCAACAGAAAACTAAGCTATACAACATATTGATCATCTGGCAAACCAAAGTAGTAGTGATCTGTAATCCACCAAGCATTTATTGACTTTATCCCAGTTCAGATCCACAAATGCAAATCAATGCTGTATAATACTATTTTAAAGATTAGTAATTATGTAGTAGGTCTGATCAACTTTCTGCCTGCCCTGGAAAGAGTTAAATGTATCCAATAATAAAAATAAAACACTCTAAACATCTTACAAAGGAGAAAAAGGAGAAGCTGATTTAATGGTCTAATGAGGCCATCTTCCAGAGACTTGTTTTGTGTAGGGCTTGCTTTGACCTTTCGCTTTGCTCAGGAGCCCAACGCTTCATTTTTCACATTCTTGCAATTACGTTAACGCTTCAAGCATTTCTGACTCCAAGTCAGCTAGCAACACCAGGCATAACTCAACACTGTGAGTTTTTCTCCTCTCTGTAGATTCATTAACAGGTCACCGGGGTCCCAACTGAAATTTAAAACTGACTGGTTCTGTTGGGTTAGCTGAGTTATAGCAGGGGAGATGGCAGGAAAGGGGGTGAGAGAAGGGGAGGGGAAAGAGAAGACCCTGGGGTTTTTGCCAAAGAATATATGTGTAAAAACTCTAAGTGGAAGATTAAAAGGTGTGTGTAGCTTTATCATCCACCCTTTTCTTTGGAGAGGAAAAAACACATCTGAAAGTCTTCTGGGGTATTGTGTTTTCTTTATTCTTTGTGAAACAAAGTGAAAACAGCCACTGCCTTTACATAAAAGGCTAAATGACTTCTAGAATTTGGCATCAGTTTGTACCACAGTGATGGATATGATGTCCCAGACTTTAATTCCTATTTAATTTCTTTATGGGATATTGCAAATAATGAATACAGCAGATTATGCATGAAAAATGGGAAGTAAATCTTTTTAAGGTTTAAAAACATGTGGTCTACAGGAAAGCACCAGGGAATAATTTCAGTTTCACATTTTATGATACCAGGATTGTATACCTGATCTGTCATATTCATAGTTCACTCACTCAAAGGGCCTGATCCATCCAAGTCTTCCCTCAGGATATTTCAGGAAGGTCAGCATCTTTTTAGGATTAGACCTGGGGTGACAAACTTGATCATAAGTAAGAAGCCAGAGATAAGAAAATTCTTATAGGTTATGGAGCAGTAAAAATATAAATGAGTATCACATCTACTTTGCTTTATGCATGTGAGTGAGTAATTCATTGTTGTCTGGCTTTTTTGGCTTTGTGTTTTGGTTTTTTTTTTTGGTTGTTGGTTTTTTTTTTTTATGTAACTACTTGTGCTGAATGATCTGCCCCTTTATAAATAATATCCGAGGCTACTCTCTAGGGCAAATCTCAAAGTAGTTTAGAAGCACTTCTGTGCCAGCTTGATGTCTGTCCACAATAGCTTTCTTTGGCAAAGACTCCATGCTCTGGTTCAGGACAAAGTCAACTAAGATATTAACTGAAGTGAAGCATCCATCACAGGTTAACTCTCTGGACTGATGCTTGTTGGAAAAATTAGGTAGTATATTTCCTATTCAGTATATACCATCTTATAATAAAAATAGTATGCAAGTCAAATTTGTTTACAAGACTAGGAGATAAAGCCCAAATGTCTATCCTAGTATTAGAAACTCTACTGGCACTACACAAATCTTAGAACCAAACTCCAGTGGTTAGAAAAAGGAGAGGGATATGTTGATGTTAGCAGCAATTAAAAAATAACATGTTTATGCTAAATCTTTGGAAGCTAACCCAAAAGCTAATGCTAAAACTTCTTTTTCCTAGTTCTGTAAGTATGGTAAGCCTGCTGAAGCTAGTATGCATATTCATCATAAGGATTCAGAACACATTTTTATTCCTTTGTATTTTTACCTATAAAATGATAGGGTATGGTTTTATTGGGAGAGAGCTGCCTTCTGTAAGAAAGGAAATTCCTGATAGAAAGGCTCAAACATCCAGACTGTGAAAAATCAAACTTGCTAATAAATAATGCTTCACTGGAGATGCATTATTTCAGAAGGCACAGTTCTCATAAAGGTGAACTGTATGAAGTATGAAAAACTCTTAAAGAACAATGACTTTTTTCAACTGAGGAAGATACAGGAAGCGAGTAGCCCTTATTAATTCATCTTTTCCTTTCAAGTTTGAGGGGCCCGTCCTTGTGTTGATATGTATGAGTAATTCCCATTAATGGTGATGGGAGTTACGCATGTGCACTGACAGAAGAATAGACCCCTTAGTGTTCAAAGCACATGAAATTTACATTTTTTCCATTGCTGTAATTGAGATGTTGACAAATTGGAGAATATTGATGAGCCTTTGTTTTAAGTATTTCTTGCCAAGTTTGCTTTATTTTTTCATGGTTTGAACAATGGTGTGGGTTCAGCAGCAATGAGTAATAAGGGTAGAGTAAAGATAACTTTGTATTTCAATATTTTGATGTGCCAATAAGAAATAAATTCTTAGGCAAATGGAATATGTTGTTTTAATCATTAGCTATGCATGAAAGAAAAATTGATGTTGACATCTTTGCTGTAAAATCGTTGTAATGGGGCCTTCCTTACAATTCATTTTTGTAAAATTCATTTTGTACATTTTGCAGCAATTGAACAATCCCTGCACTGTGAATAGGCAGAATTCCCAGAAATACTGAGACAGTTGGCCCAGTAACTGCTGAGCTCACACTGCACACCACATGCACATTAACCATGATCATGCCAGAACCAGCTTGGCTAAATATAGTCAAATTTTGGTATCCTCCCATCCTTTCTTTTATTTCTGTCTATTGCAAGAAAAAATAAATGTTTGCCGACTCCAGCAATTAAACAATAAATGCAAAAAGAGGTGTGTCCTTACCCACTATTCAATAAGTAGCATTAAAATTTCATAGTGAATCTTCACTTCACTATGCAGTTTTCTAATAATCAGGCTGGTAGCAAATTCCTCACCTTTAATTAAATTAAAGCTTAGAGAGTGTGTGTGTGGTGTTTAAAATATTATACTTATATTGAAGTTACTCATCTCACTCTTACCTTTTAATCCATGTAGGTTTGTATACTTAGATGTAGATAAAAATCTACATACACATTTACTTCCATATTTGTAGTATGTTTTGCCGGGGTTTCAAATGCAGCCTAGTAAAACTCTGTCAATGGAATGTTTTCATAGTGGCAGTAATCTCTTTAAAATAACCCTAAATACAATATGACAGATGCCATCTGGAATAATCTTTTGCTAGTTGCTTTCAACTTTTATTTTTTCCTACAGCTAAGTTCATCTAAAACTGGTCACTTACGGTAAACATAGTGAACTCTTTCCTTCATAGTGAACTTTTATATGTGAATGTTCAGAGAAAAAAATGACATGATTTTACTTAAAAGATTGTTACTGTGGAGAGGTTTGCCTCTGACTTCATGTTTCTGGGTATTTTAAAATACCTATATGTGTATGTATGCTTATATATATTTATTTATGTATTTGTATTTCAAAATGAAAAGGTAGGATTTCCCCTTAGGCCATTCTTTCCATCTCAGATCCTATTCAGCCTAACCCAATCTGCCTCCAAATGCTAAATAACATTCCATTCAGTAAATTATAATTGTATGTTTGTTACAATATTAATGCTTCAAAATGCAACACATTCAAATATACAGTATTAAGTGCTTAAATATCTTCCTGTGTTATTACAGACTAATTTCTTCCTATATGCACCAATTTATTTGAAAGATCTAGTGTTGGAATCTCTGGATTTTTTTTTTAACATAGTTGTGTAAAGGGATGTCTCCTGATGCCTGTTAGAGTTTAATTTAGAGTAGTAATTAAACTTGAATACTGCCTCATAAACAAAAGATAAACAATAAACCAGCCACGTTCCCTGCTGTTTCATAGCTTTCTTTCCCAGATGTTTTAGCCTGATAATTTTTACATAGTGAACTACCTAACGTGGATTGCTATGGACAGAGGTCAAAGCCTAGTTCTTTGTAATGGTTTTATAAAAACTTTTCACTAATGAAATACTACAGGGTTTCCTTTGTGTTAGCAGATAAAATTGTCAGATACCGAAAGACACTCATTAATTGACTTTTTAATTCTCTCCCTCTTGTTTATTAAGACAGCTCTTATTAAAAAAACCCAAGCCATAAGCTTTATTTTAACTGTTGATGACTAAGAAATGTTTCTATTTCTTAATATGAGGGTGCCTGAACAGGACGTTGGAATACTGTAAAGGGCTGCTCAATCTTAAAAAATAAGAATGCCCTTGCAGGAGCTGCGCTCTCCATGTTGATCCTAAGCAACTACGGAAATGTTCACAGTGGAAGGCTTTTAATTTTTCAAGCTGCTCCTCAGGCTGCCGAAGCTTGTGTGTCCATCTCTGGACCGCTCCTCTGTCAGCCATGATCTTTCTAATTGCCAGGTACTGGTAGGCCGTTCAGCTGCAGGAGCCATGTTATTTTCACTGGGTGGGGTAATTACTGAAAGCTGAGAATAGCTGCACTAAAGACACAGGGATACTTTCATGATCCCATTAGCATAAGAGAGGGTAAATTATTCATGCCAAGTGAGGATTCTATGGGGAAAAGTATAGTTAATGCACATAGTTTTTAAATGTATCCCTTTCTGCTCTGAGACTAAATTCTTGTTGGATTCAGTTCTCAGACATTTACGGGAAAGCTCTAGTGGCATGTTAGACGCAGTTCATCTCTCTCTGTTTGCAGCGCTCTCAATAGAGACCATCTGGCACGGATCCAAAAGGTGATTAAACAAAATGATCAGCTCTTGTTGCTGTGTTACATGTCCAATACTCTGGATTAAAAAACATGACCCACAACAGTCAGCTAACAAAATTTTTTTTTCCTCTTTCCCATTCCCCTGTAAGAATTCAGATGGTCCACAAATGTCTATGCCATCTTTGTGTCCTTATGGCCCATAATCATGAACAGGTTGTGCAAATGGCTCTTTCTGTAACACGGTCTGTTCCAGCAGCATAGAAACATTTCATATTAATTGGGTCAGTCTAATGTTCATAATGACATGGGGAAAAATTACCCAAATGTGTTCTTATAGTAAACACTTAAAATGTGCCTTTCTCCGATTAGAAAGTGAAATTTGACATCAGGCTCATGTAGCTGATTTATTTTTTAAGATGGATGAAAATCAAAGCATGACACTGTCATCTGCTTAAAATAGTTTAAAGCCCCTTCTAACCAAATAAAAAAAGGGGGGGGGGGAGGGGTGAGCTGTGGTTTAACACCACAATCAGGGAATGAATTTACAGTGCTATTCAGAAGAGTACTCCCTTATCATAAACAAGCTGATAATCACACTGAATCTAACTCCCAATTAGCTCTTTCTTTGCTCACAGAGATGAGTGTACATGTCCTCCTTAAACCATGATATGTTGCTGTTGAGTCAGACAGAACGTTTGTATACCTTATGTCATATTCAAAATGTAAGGGTTAAGGCAATATATTTACCAGAAAACCCAGCTAATCAGCAAGGTAATTTTTCAAACCAATCTCTTCAATGCCTGAGTTAAGGTAAAAATGCCAAGACTGTGAAGAGGGGACATATGTATCTTATCTTTTTGGGGTTGCATCAAATGCCAAGTACTAGCGTAAATTCAACAGAAACCAGACATTGTTGGAAAGTAATTAAAGAAATATTGAAATTAAACCTACCATATGAGTGAAATATTTGTAGGCCCGTTTTGTTGCATGCATAACAATTTTCATGGAATTGAACAGTATTTCTTTCTCTTGTACGTCTAGAGTTGTACTTGTTAAACATGACAGAGGAATCACCTCTGTATATTCAGCCATAGCATTGGAGGGATCTATTTAATGCTAAGGGTGTTTACAGTCCAAAATCAGTAGGTTTACTTAGAGGAGACATTTATTTAAGAAAAACAAAAGAGAGAGAGAGAACTGACAGCCTTCAAATCTATGCCAAGAAAAATCAAATTCCACTTTTAAAAGTTAAAAAGAGCCATTGTTAGCTTCCCTTACTGTGCAAGGTGGTTGTGGTTTAGCCCCAGCTGTCATCTCAGCCCCACACAGTCACTTGCACATTCCCCTCTGCCAGTGAGATGGGGGAGAGAATCTGAAGGGTAAAAGTGAAAAAACTAATGGGTTGAGATAAAGACAGTTTAATAGGTAAAGCAGAACAATGAATTCAGTACTTCTCCTCAGCAGACAGGTCTTCAGCCATTTCAAGGGAAGCAGGGCTCCATCATGAATAAGGGTGACTTAAGGGGACAACAATAACATCACTCTGGGCATCTTCCCCTTCTCTTTCCACAGCACTATACACTGAGCAATACACCATATGGTGTGGGATATCCCTCTGGTCAGCTGGGGTCACCTACCCCAGGTGTGTGTCCTCCCAAGTTCTTGTGTGCTCCAGCCTCTGTGCTGGTGATACTGTACAAGGGCTGCTCAGCAACAAAAAACCCCCTTGTGTTATCAACACTGTTTCCAGCACAAACAGAAAACATGGCCCCATAGTAGCCACTGTGAAGAAAATTAGCTTCACCCCTACCAGAACCAGAATGAAGGGGAAAGCCATAGGTAGGAGGTACCAACCTATCCAGAGTGCTCAGGGCAGGAGGGCAGGCTCACCCAGCTCAGGGCAGCCTGGTGAAGGAAAGGGACCCTGGTAGCCATGTGGGGCTTAAGGCTATTAGAGGGCAACTCATGCTCTGTTATCATGCTGATTTTCGATTGATTTTTTTGCTGTACAGTACTTGTTGAAGGCCCTCTAGAGTATCAAACACTGCATTATGGCACCAGACATTGTAGTATGCTGGCCTTTTGTCTGAATGCCTTGTCTTCTTGCCTGAGGAGTGCTAACCACTCCTTGATTCTTACAGCTTCTGAGCAGCTTCTATATCTATATAGGAGGGGAAGTAGGACAGGTGAAGAAGATTTGACAGCTGTGTTTATCTGAATCTTAATGTGATTTGGCACATTTGTCTACAGTTCTGAATTTTCAAACCGTTCTGATATTGAATTGCTGTAAAATGTTGTTTTTAATTTATAAAATCACCTCTCATTTAAGTAACTGATTGCGGGGTATGAATAAACCTAAGTCTGGTGTCTAAATATACTTTCTTAGTGTAATTTCTAGTAACAGGTACCACAGGTTGTTAAAGCTGGAGCTGAGGTTGCAGGAAGATCTATATAGGCTAAAGTGAGTAATTTCTCCTGTTTTCTACCTTGCTATTCACTTAAGTTATTGTATGATTCAGATAGGTTTTTCATTCACTAAAAAATCAAGCCATCTACATGTAAGTCTTGATAAACTGAATCAGATGAGTATCTATATATTTGGGATATCATCTTCAAATAAGTGATTGTCATTTTAACCAGTGGTTTCTACTGCTTTGTGAAAGTCTTTGTGCATGCAGTAAATGTAAAAGAGTACTTAAAAATGTTTGCAAGAATAACAAAGTACGCCTGAAAACACATGTAGAAATTTAGATTTGCAACTTTCTGGTGTTACGTGAGCTATAAAAAAAGCAGTGTGTTCATAAAGATAGGATAATACAGGGAAACAGTGACGGCCACCTTAATTATCCCACTACCTGCAGGCATTATCCAAATAACAAGTATGGTTGCTGGGAAGACATCTGTTATTTTGGTGGGCTTCCCTGTAGCTTCTCAGCTTCTCATGCAGTAAAGGTATGTCTGTCTACCCAGGAGCAACTAAGTGCAGAACTGGATCTGACTGGACCTTGTGTAAGTTATGTGCCCTCTCTGACATGTGTTCTTCCCATCTGTACAATGGGCACTAGAGTTCCATGAATTGTATGAAATGGTCGTCTGTTGTTGTGGACTGCTCTGATATTCCAGGAATGCAAGTTTATGTAGAAAATTCAGGTGTGTTCTTCTCTTGGCCTCCTTGAATTTAATAAAATAAGCTCTGGATATACTGAATTCGTAAATTATTGTATTGTTTATTTAAAAACACTTCCTCTTTTTTCCACAAAGGTGAAAATATGTGAATAAAATAGCCTTGATCTTTTAACTTTGTATTATAACTTTGTTTTTAATGAACAAGACTTATGAAGTAGTGAAAAAAGGATGGCATGGATCACATCACCACTTCTTTAGCGATGTTTCCGTAAAGACGAAAAGTCTAAAGTGTTTTCAATGTTTAAAAAATCACTGTATCATTATATATTGTATTCCTTGTTTAGTGGTTTTGTTTCTCTCCCCCTGAACAAGCACAGTAACTCTAGACCAAGGAAAACTTGGATTTTGTGTTCATATTTAGCTCCTAGGGACTCAAGGGTTTGGTTTTAAACAAGTTTATAAAATGCACTGTTGGCTTTTTTTTCCTTCTTTAGGAATTCCTTAGTACTCTAGATCTATAGAACAGATTGTGATGCTTAGTGACCCTGCACATCAATAGCTCTGTCTTTTAAACATGGACATTGATTTTCCTCATCCTGGCATGAGAAGATGTAGCATACCTCCTGCTTTGTTGCCTGTGAGTTTTCAGCATATGCAAAGGCAGTGGTTGCTACGAATAAAAGCTTAGGTCGTCAGAGATGGCAGCAGTATCATGAATAGTCTACTTCCTATTTAGGTGTTTTTTGTTAACTATGAAATACATCTTACCCATTTGAGGGGGAGTTGATACATTTTTTGTTGCTGTTTTAGAGTTGTTTATTACTTTTTTTAGTCTTAATAAGTGCAACAATCTAGATTTAGTAGTTTGGCTTTCTACAGAACCTAAAAATAATATTTTAAAGTGCACCAACTAGGTGTCTTGATCACAGTTGCAGTACTCATGAAAGATCTGTCTTTTGTTCATGAATCAGTGGAGGACTTTCCAGAGAAGGTTTGAAGGAAGGCAGTGTGAGTCAGTTAAAAGCAGTTCTTCCTTCTCAGAGGAGAGAAAAAGAGACACTATTCCCATAAGATCTTGATCCTTTTTGCATGGAATCGGTAGCAAGAGCAGGGGTGCTACTGCTTTCAGATATGCAAAGTTTGGGTCAAATTCATCAAAATGAATGAAACCAGAGCATAATTCTCTTATCTTAAAAAACAAATACACAAAAAAAAACCCTATTAGTTTTTTTTATAATTCCCATAGGAACTACTGCCATTAAGACATGTAGGATCTACAAAAAGATAGTTATAGTCTAATACTTCCTAATATATTTTGGAACAAAACTTCATCATGCCCTGCATTCTAGAGGACAAATGTTAATAAGCACCAGGTTTTTTATATTTGCATGGCAAAGTTTTGAATAATTTTTTTCCTCTGGTGGTTTTTATGTGTTAAATTGAGCTTCAGAGAAAATTAATTTGTGCTCTCAGTTCAGTTAATTTCTTGAAATGCTAACAGTTTTGAAAATTTCTCTGTTGGAGAGAATAAAGCTATGCAGTAAACTCAAACTTAAAGGAATTTGACTGCTTCTGTTTGATTGTATTCAATATATTAATTCAGGTAGGTGTGGAGTTGGAGAAAGTAAATGATTCTTTGTTTTCTACTGCTACATATGGGTGGTTTATAAGTGACAGCCCCAAAGCCTGTCTGTTTTTAGGTTATTTGTGAAGCTGTCTTTACCCCAGCATAAGGAGCTAACACAGGGAAATTGTCTGGTGGCAGAGTTGGCACAATGGCCCTGGTGACCCTATTCCTACCTACAGCCGGGCCAGTGAGCCCAGGAAAGAGAAAGACAAAGTGGTTTCCCCCTGCTTCACTGACTTCCCAGCTGCTCTGAGGCTGAAGTCCATTGCTAACTCCAGATGCTCAAACTTGCACTGAGTGCTGTCCTAAACTGCTGGCCTCATAACTCATGGAATGAGCTCAAATTATTTTATGGATGGTTACCTTTGTACACCCTTGGCACTATACATTCCTCATGCACAGGCTAGGATTGGGGTCTTCTATTTTCTTGTGTAAACAAAGCATTTGCTATAACTGACAAGGATTGGTGGAGCAGCCATGAAAGCGAGAGAGGGGAATTCAGCAAATTCTCTATTAATATGTGATTTGTACCATGAAATTTTTTGACAACCCTGGCATTTAATTCTTAAATAAGTAAAGAGTGCACTTTTCTTTATAATCTTGCATTATGCCCACCAGCTTACTCTGGCGACACTTGTTTAAGTAGTTACATATGTTTAAATTTTCCTTGGGCCTCTCCACATACAGCTGCAAGCTGGTCATACCTTGACTAAAGGCAGCCCTCATTCGCAGGGAGTTCAGCAGAGTGAGTGTGGCAAATACACATATATAATTTTATTGCAGGACTTGGTGCTAAGGTTTTAAATAATTTACGAGCGTAAAATTGGGAAACTCACATGAACTCCCTCTCTAATTTTACACTCCTGCCTAAAGAGGATGGAACATAGCACAAATAGCACAAATCAAAATTTTTCAGCTTGAAGCTTCCTTCCTAATTCCTCCCACCTCAGATTCACCACTTACTGACGGTTCTCCATTTCGTGGGACTCCTGACCCTGTACATCTGTTAAAGGGGATAGTTTGGAATGAACACAGCCTCCTACTCAGAAGGACCGCAGTGTTCTCTTAGCTCCTGCTAGATGCTTGAACAAGCAGAGGGCTTAAGTGAAATCCTTTAGCTGAGCCAAAATCTGTTCTTATTTAGGGACTAATCCAAAGCCTGTTAAATCAACAGAAAGAGACTTTGGTTGACTTCAGTGAGCTTTGGATCAGGCCCTTCCTTCCTAATACATCTGAAATCAATGGAGGTACATTGGGCTTCTGCCAGTTAAAAAAATAAAAAAGGGAGAGGGGTTGTCCTTGTGCTTTATTTGTACAGTACCTAACATATTGAGGTCCTGGTGCTCAAACAGTATCCCAAGTGCTTCATTGAGACAACAATAATTTTGACTTGATTAAACTGCTTGGTGTTCATGGACTTCCATTCATCTAGGTACATAATTTCCCTTGTCTAAAACAACCACGTATGCTGTGCATCCACCTCATGCCCAAACATTATTTTTTTTTGCTAATGGTTTATATAAAGGAAATTCTTGCAAAAAGTAAAAAGGGAGGATGTCAGTTTTTACAGCAGGATTTTTTTTTTTCCTGTTTTTCTCTGCTCTCAGATTGTTAATAAAGTTGTTTTGAATGAAAAATACTCAGGCCATAGAACATGCAAAACCCTATGAGTGTAACTGTCAGTTCTCTGCCTTGAGAAAATTTTTAGAGCCCCATGTGTTCTCTACAGCCAAAAGCTGTCACCTTTATATAATTTCTTTATTAATGCCTTTTATTTTTATTTCTCAGTATTAAGATGAAGTCCAAATTATAATCTGCCACTTGTTAAAGATTTTAATGTAATAATTAGCATTATGGCAATGGCAAATATTTTTTAGGCAAGAAATGGCAAAGGACTAAAACTCCTATGTATGTTTCAGCATAGACTTTCTGTTTTCAGAAGTGCCTACAGCAGCTGACATAGGACCTCAGTCTGGCAAAGGCTATTACATTTCGTTACTCTGTGTATTACAAGTCCTGTTACTGAAATCAAGAGATCCACAGTAGGGTTAATATTGACCACCTCAGCCTTTGTAGGATTTTTTTCAATTGATACTTTTGCTCTAGTCATAAACTACAAATATTTTCCTTAAAGTTAGTAAGTCTTGTCTGCTTTACCTTATTAGAGTTTTGATTAGCTTTCATTTGCTTCTGAGTTCATGCACTTAAGATTCATTTTGTGTATTCAGACACTTAGCATATTTTGTGCAAAACATCTGTCACAATGTGAAAATCTACTTGAGTAAGAAAATATTTCTGGTTCATATCTTTTTTTTTTCCAGTGGTAAATTTAGACATATATTTCTAGATGCAAAGTGTTAAACTTAATAATGTTTTATTTTAATAGACATATTTAGTCAGCAGTCTTTTATCCCTTTTGTGTAAAAAGGTAAATTCCATAAGTTTATAGTACTACAAAATTAAGTTTTGATTCAGAGGCTACCAAAATGCTTAATGCATATAGATGTCTTTCATTTTAGGGAAACATGCATAGGTTGATCTGCGTTAGCATCCTGTATGTCTTACAATTCTGTATGTTCTGTTCTTTGCTTGTGAAAGAAAAAAATGACTGCAGTGCCCCTACTTCATCCAAGAGAGAAGTAACAGTGCAGTTTTCCATTAAAAAGACATAACAAAGACCATCATATTAGTGAAGAATATTTATTATATTTTAATTGCTTACAGATTTTACTGTTTTCTTTCCATTTTAAGGGACCATCTTTCAGTTTTAAGGGAAATTCTCTTAAGTCGACAAACTTACTTTAGACGTAGTTGATACTGTATATCTTACACTCTATATGCTCCTGTTTTCTGCTTTCTTCTCTCAGGAGAAACTCATCCTACCTTATCTATTTCAAGAATATCTTCTGTAGTGTATATCTACAATGATAGATGAAACATTTACATTTATTTGTGAACTGGCTATCCTAATTATTTCCCTGAGTTGGATGTTATTGCAGTTCATATTCCCAGCTCTGAGCATAGTTTGGGATAAAGTTCTGTGTATGAGCAAAGTTTTATGAAGGAAGGGCTTTATTGATTTCTTTTTTTGTTTTTAAAGATCTTTCATTTGTGCTATTAATCTATAACTCAGGCTTAGCTAAAATTATGCCCCTTTTTTTGTTATTTTGTTTTCCCTTCTGAATCTGAATTTGGGCAGGCCTTTCTAATCTGGTAATTCATCACTGACGTTCAGGGTTTGGTTTCAAACCCCTCTCTACTTTCTTGTAAACTAATCCTACAGTCCTAAGACCACCAAAGAGAATGTCATTTTAGCTAGAAGTCCACACTGTCAGAATTCAGGTTTACTGTATGCCAATTAACCCTCTTTTAAGCTCTTCCAAATGGCTATCAATCTGGTTTGTTTAAAAGGAATAAGCTGTCCTTTTATTTTAGAACTAGTAAAGAATTTTACATCTTTCTAAAGCAATTTTCTGCATTCTTACTGACTTCATTGATGTGAATGTAAAGTACACAATAGGTCAAATTCTGACTTCAGTGGGAGTTGGTGGGAGCACAGTCTGTACATCTGAAGGCAGAATTGATTCAATCTTAGTGTGCCTGTGTGGCAAAAAAAATATCTCTATATAATTTGTCTTCAAATAATCAGTGAGTACGGATTTGAATTTGTTTCTCATGCTACTTTCATGACTGCCTTGCGCGAGCTCAGAGGAGGTGCTCATGTTCTTAGGAGGTGTGTGTGTATTTTTTTTTCCCGTGTTTATTCACTTATAAACATTTTACATGCTTCCTTAGAGAATTTCCTTGTAAGGTTCAGTTGTTCTTAAGAGACTGCAAACTCTGTCTAGCACGTAATTTGTAAACTATGCAAAGAGCACCCTGCAGCCGAGGCAAACCCTAGAACCATCCACTTGGACCTGCTTTGCTTGCCACTGTAGTACTCTTGGATGTAAAGGGTCCTGTACTGTGGCTGTAATGAGCAGGATACACTCATGCAAGACCAGATGTCCAGTGGAGGATCCATGTATTCATTCTCTGTTCCAGTCCTCCATCAAACTGCTGATTGTTATCGCATGATTAATTTTATTTTAGGTCATTTGAGAAGGACATTGTTTTTGAATGTAAAAAACCCCAACGTAATATCCTCTGCTCTTATGCCTTCTCCATGCTCATTAGCTGTTCTTGAGTTGTCTGTCTTATTTCAGTGGAGCAAGGTATAACTTCTGTGAGCAAAATTAAAAAATTGCATCCAAAAGAAAAGGGAGAAGGTCTGCGGGCAGGTATGTTGCTGTTAAATTCAGGTGAAAACATGGGTTTTTTACTTGTGTGCTTTAACTTAAAACTGAGTAAAAGCTGTATCTCGCAGTTTCAGAAGAAAGACTTCATTTACACCAGGATTCTTATGCTTTAAATAACTGAATTGGCAGACTTGATCCACTCAAATTTTATTTTCTAGCTGCCTTTTTATAACAGTCCTTTAAACAACTTGTTAGGAACTTCTTATATTTTTTTAGAATGTCATAGATAGAAAACACTGGCTTTTTAAAAAAAAAAGTTTTTCAAAGTAGTTTAGGTCTTTAACATAGCATTAGAATATTTCCTTGTCTAAATCATCTCCCATATATTAAAAAGCCACAGCCAGCTGTTTTCCTTCCTGTCCTGTATGTATTTAAGGTTATAACATTAGAAATTCTAAGCTTAGCTTCCACCCCTCCTCCTTTTTTTTTTTTTTTTAATTTAAGTTAATGACTTTGGGGGGTGGTCTTGCAGTTACATTAAGCATCCATGAAGGTAGGGGTGTTTTTCAGTAGGGGTGGTTTTTGGTAATATTCTTTGTTTGGTAGGTCTGGTGGGAGGGATTGTTGTTGTTTTTTTGGGGGGTTTAAATAGCATAGCAAAGAATAGTAGGACATAAACCTTTTAAAAGTTGGTTTTGTAAAATTTAAAGCAGGAACAAAGGTTTCTCAGGTTTTGCTTGAATCAGCCCACAACTGTTATAAGAAACTGTAGAACTGCAGACAGGCTATGGCTTTTCTCATGTCCAGGGGAATCCACTGAATCTTGGCCTTCATTTAGGATTCCCTCCTGATGAACAAATTCCCATGACCGCTTTTGAAGCTTTAAAAGCTTTGGTTTTGTTTTAAAAGGCCTCTGAGCACAGGCAATGTTTTCATAGGCATTTAGAAACAAAAACTTGAGCTTTTAAACCTTCAAATGTCGCTGTGGGGATTCACTTGGCTTCTCAGCAGACCAAGTCTGAGATAACACCTGCAAGAAGTGTGTATCTCTGTGTGTGTGTATATTGTGATGCGCCATCTCAACTGACCCACAAATGTGACAGTGTGACAGTGGTGTGTGCGTGTGTAAATCTTATTGTTATGTTTTGCTGTTACTCAGTTTTAAGGGCAATCCATTATTTTGGTTCTGTGGCATAACTTGCGTAGATAAGCCAATTTTGGTTTTAGACTGCTTTAATTTCTTCTCCCTCTTTGTCCTCTGATGCAAACTCTAACAAATGATCTTCAGAAGAACAGACTGAGTTAAAGTCCATGGTTATGTTTCATTATCTAAAGGGTACTGGGTTTTTAGCTTCAGTCTTACTTTTTTCTTCTACAGCTAACATCAGTTGCACAATAAAAGGTAGTTTTCTATAAATAGGTGGGTTATACCACATGTAAACCCAAGTCTGTGATTACTAGATGAGAAAAAATGTTCAATAGATGTGAATGCGCAAATCATCAGGCTGGTGAAGTAACAGAAGTACTTATTTGCACTCCTTTGCAGCTCCATCTCTATGTGTCTTAAACACCTGAGGTGAAATTTTGTCATGTTTTAGAGGGAAGGGGATTTTCAGAATTAAGGATAAATACTAAATGAATATATTAACACTGCTTTTCTCCTGTCCTGTGCTGTTCTCAAAACACCTGTTAAAAACAAACAAGCACATATTTCGAATTGATGCTACTGACTGGCAAACTTGGCACCAAATAACCTGCTGAAACTAAAATGTTGATGCAGAACATGTGCTTAACTTAACAGTCCATAACCCTGTTTTTCGAACACTGAAATACCTACCCTGAGAAAGCTCATAAAATGAAGGTCTTTAAAGTTCATAGATTAGATCAATGAAGTTGCAGCTGTTTTTAAGAATGTGCATCTTCATTGACTCCTACTAATTCAAGATGGCCAAGTGTATAAAATATGAGACATGAAAGCACTGAAGATATTTTTCCTGAAAATGTGCTTTCCATAGGTTCAATATCTAAAGGAATGAGAAGAGAGGGGATGCTCAGAGAGGCAAACATTCTGCAGCTGAGAGGACTACATATTGCAGGCAGGTCTGAAAGGATCCCTGCTTGGTTTCTAAGGGTATTTAATTGAGCTTTTTACAGCATATAATGATTAATTCTTCTAGAAATTCCCAGTGCCCTTAAGATTCTATTGCTTGGGATTAGGTTGAGCAATTTGGCATATCTCTAATCGTGTTTCCCCATGTGTAACATTCCAGCCATGTCTGTCTGACTTTACTGTTAAATATATAATTTATAAACAGATAACAATCCTGATAAGCTTGTTTCAATCCATTCTAGAATGAAATTACTTGTGTTGTAGTACATGTGATAGCTTCCAACTGCTTTAGAGTAACTGTACTCAACAAAGAAGAAATCTTTGTTATAGTGTTTATCTGGAGGCACTGGAAATTAAAAATCTGAGTGACTGTAGCAACCAGGACCTATTATTTCTGAAGTGTTTCCCAAGAAATAAACTTTCTGCACCAGGCAAAAGTGAATTTGTAACAAATATGGGAATATAGAAATCTCCTTTTTGCATTTGTCCACGCAGGGTATATGTTTGTTACTTTTAAATGAAAGAAATTGGAATAGGCTATATTAAACTGAAACTAATTTTCTTCATTGAATTTTTCTGGCTGCGTAAGTTTTCTGACAAAAAGCTTACAATTTTCCATTTCACCAAATGTGTGCTTTTTTTTGCCTCTAAACTATATGCTTTACTGTTAGACATTTTGGGATATGGTGGTTTTATTTCTCTTTTGTGGGAATAAACCAGACGCATCTTCTTGTACTGAATAGCCTGACAGAAAACGAAAATAGAATTTTTAAGCTGCGAATTGGCAAAGCGGAGTCGGACTGCTTTTTTCTCAGTGTTCCTTACTTTTTGTGATAGCTGAACAAAACTCGGGGGGAAAAACAAGTTGTCCTTAACAAGGAAATTATTTAGAAGTGCAACGTGTTTACGTATCTGGATAAGAACAGTGCATTGTTAGGAGTGACTGCATGAATTGCATGATGCAACCTTTTGACAACAGAGTGTCTGCTGGAGACATCTGCGAAGGGTGAACTTTCACCCTAAGGGAGAATGCTCTGAAGGTGGGGAATGCCGTTATCTGTCCTGGCCCACCATGCACAGGGGCTGTCCTGGCCCACTGCTGTCCTTGCGCCCTCCTGGTTACATAGCTCTTCAAATATAAATTGGACGAGCCCAGACTGAACAGATTCTCCTGAAGAAATGTTGAAAGCCAGCTTGCTTTTGCCTTAGTGGGAAGGCAGAGGTTAAGTCAGGGCCTCAGACAGTATGAAATTAGCATGAGACCCTTAGCCTTTAAATAGTCTCATTATCTAATATGGCACCTGAAGAAGGATTGCTAATATCTGATGTGCCTGCCACTCTCTCAGATCCTGAACTTTTGTAAATCACTTGGTATCACTCTTGTGGAAACCTGTATAAACAGCATGTTACCCTTCAGACACACAGGTCCAAGTTACAAACTGTAGGGTGCGGACGCAGAAGGCATCAGCAGTTTCTTTTTCAGATGGTAGGAAAGGGAAGGAGAAGGGCTGGGGTAGGTTGGGGAAGAAATAATAATTGTAAAGTGTTAGAAAGGTTTCCAGACCAATGTATTTCTGATTTTCATTTTAAAAAAGTCCATTGTACTGGTTCTAGTCTAAGAAACTTTCTGTTATTGTGCTCTGTTGAATTCACCCTGGCACAGGTGACTCCCTGAAAAGCAGCATCGAGTTGGTCATTGCTGCTTCTCGTAAATTGCTGCTGTGTTTGCAACGGCTATTCATGGACAGCCACTGCCTTACTGTTAGTCAACAAGAATCCACATCCCATTTGTTATAGTTGAAGTGGTGATTTCTTGTCTCAAGTGGCTGTGGTGTTTTAGGAGTGTGGTTTGGGCTTGTTTGTTCTTTGGATTTTGGGTTGTTGGGTTTTTTGTGTTCTGTGTTTCATTTTTTTGGTTTGTTGTTTTTTTTTTAAGTAAAAACCCAGATAATATGAGGATCTTTGGCCGCTAAAAACGAAAGAGCAAATATTCTACCCCAAAAGATGGAGCAGTCTTGAAGAAAACAGGTTATTCCCCCTCCTCCCCTCAACACTCTTTAGTCCCACAGAACGACTGCATGCTTCAGCACAGATTTCTCTGCTAGTTGGATCCCAGGAGGCCTTATTGAGTGCAATGCTGCTCAGGGAGTTGCAGCTGTATAAAGTGGGTGGAAAAAAAATGTAGTTTGTACGAATTGTTCTTTACCTTGGTTTGGGTTCAGCATGGCAGCTGCACTCCGACTTTGTGTGTGACAGCACAAAGGACAGCAAAAGTGAAAAGCAAGTCAGCAAGTAGAGAGACAAAAGCAACGATCAGCTAATACAGCTCCACATGGCCTAACTAATTTATGAGAAAAAAACTGTTCTGTTCATTGGATCAGCACTCTGAGGAGGCAGGTGGAATTGTAGGAAGTTTTCATTGAGTCTCTGGAGCAACTAAGGAAGTCACTAGAGATTCTTCTCAGTTTGAACTTTATCAGGGTCTACGCTTAATCAATATGGTATTGGAAAAAGAATTAATTACTAAAGCAGAATAAAACAGCTGCATTTTAAACTAAGGATCCATCAATTCAGTAATCTTCCAGTTACAGGCTAGGTACCGTGAGGATCATTTTGACTTCATGTAATGAGGAACTCAGGGAGTTTCCTCATGAACAGGCTGGGAATTCACATTAGCCTATTTCAGCTATTTGTCATCAGTACAACTCATTTCTCCCCTTCCGAATTACAATTTGTATTTGATATACTGTCAAACCCACAAAATTCCCATATTCATGGAACTGAAAGCATTAATGTGGAAATCATTGTCACCATGAGAAAAAGTCTTAACCTTCCTGAGCCTCTTTATTCTATAGGCTGCGGCTCAAGTGGTTTCATGCCGGACATACCTCTATTGTGTTCATTGTGAGGGTCAGGGACCTGCCTGTTGAAGAAGCAGTAATTTGAACACAGCCTGTAAATGTTTCATCTGTAATTTCCATAATGGTGAATTTCAAGGAGGGCTGAGAAGGGTTATGGGAGATGAATTAGGTTTTTAGTGAGCTCATTAGGAAGCCAAACAGAGTTTAGACAGCAAGGCGGTGAGTGTGGCTGTAATCAGTTCTGCTCGCTTTGTTCCCTGCCTTCGGGACATTTTTTGAAAACTTCATGGCAGGGGCTGATGAGAATATACTGAGCAGAGGCTGCAATCTGATGGTTGACTTGTTGATTTGTAAACCTCTTAATTCATTTTTTGTTCAATTTAATCTTTTCTTTCTTAAGGAAAATTAGTTGAATGTTAGCCCTCTTTGCACTATTCACCTCTTAAATTATGCTCATTTTGAGGAGCTTGTTATGCCTGAATAAACATGAAATGACTTGGCATTTTCCCATAAGAGGCACACCCATTTTAATACCATGTATTTACCATTCCTGGAAATGTCTCATTAACTTCTGAAAATCTGTGAGCATGATATTTTTGGGCTACTGTAACACACCTCTTGGCAGTCACAGAAGGCAGTTTGGTTAATGCCTCATAATATCCATTTTTATTCTCAACATGAAGAAAGGCTCTCTATAGAAAATTGATGCAGTTTGCTCTGCTAATTTTCATGCTCATTCCAATTAATTTAACATGACCCAGATTTTCTTCCTCGGGCTCATCCTGACTAATTAGTAAGGCAACACCTAGAACAAGTTCTGTTTAATAACATTGAGGAACACTAGTTGTGAGTGATTTTGATGCTAATAAAGATATTCACTGATGGGACAGATATTTGATGTCAATTATAGTATGTAATTTAGAAGTCCCTATGTGCTGGATAGAGTATAGGAAGGCTGGCAAATCACTATGGGAGATAATTTTTTTTTCTATTTGTTAAAAAGACTTCCAAAGCACCTAGCTATCCTCAGGGACCAATTAGTTTATTTTTTTGGTGCAACTAGTAGTATTGTCAACTAATTCCACAGTAATAGATGGGGTGGTGCTGCTAAAGATGTACAATCTGTGAACCATCAACAACCTGGGCCCAGGCTTGCATAATTCACTGAACCTTTATCACATAGAAGAAAAGCCACCATCAGTACCAGAAAGCAGCACGGTCAGGGAGAAAAGGATAGCTGTCTCATCTCCTTGATATAACTTTTCTTTCCTTGCCATTATCCAGTTTGAATCTGTTCTGCAAGAAATAAACAGGGTTGAAAAGGGGGTTTTGTTAGTGCTTCATAAATGAATTGAGACTGCTGGTGTTCATTTCAAAAAAATGGTCCCAGACCTGCACTCCATGTTATAATTCTTTCCTGTTCTCTGAGTACTCTCCATTTAAATGTGAGGGCTGGTGCTCATGTAAGTGTCCTCACTGCAGAGAGACCAGCAGCAGGGGCAGGTCCTGGTCCCTCAGAGCACTTCTTCCTGGGAATGCTGGCTTGCTCTGTGTGTGTAATCCCCAAAAACAGAAACATAGCATGTGTGGCAGGTGAAGTGAGGTCCAGAAAGTGTTTTGTCATTGAGTACATCAGAGGTAGAAAGACAAAATGATAAATCTTAGTTTTGCCCTGGTCTCTCAGAACAAATTCTCACATATGCTGCAGGAAATAAAGACTGGATAATAATACTCTTTATACTTCAGGATTTTGGCCAGCCACAAATACAAAAAACTGTTTGGTCTGTTTACCAAAATTACAGTGCTAAGACTTGCTTTTGCTCCTAGTAACGAAAATGGAAATCCTGCTATTTAGCTGAAGGAGAAAAGAAATAAGGTGTCCTTGTGTATCTATTTTGATGACAAGTACTTATGTCCAAGAACCTGCCTTCTAACAGCGTATTTCAGGATGTTCTCTTTATGATATGCATTTAGAAATGAAGAATTAGTAAAAACAATAGCCATGCTCAGACTTGAAAAAATGTAGTGCTCAAATGAGCACAGGAGTGTGTTGACATGTTTGTATTTAAAAGTAATGATAAATAATATTTACTTATGTAAGAGCCACCACCAATTACTATGAAAAGGAATATTAAGTATTACTTTCAAAGCCGTTTTCATTGAAAGCTGTGTGCCTTGCTTATTTGAGCAGTTTAAAAAAGAAATCTTCTCCTTAAAGTTTACTGAAGGTAACTTTCTGAGCCAATAACAGACAAAGGGAATAGAATATCCTGTGCAAGATAATGCTCCAATGCTATTAGCATCTCAATTCTTATGTGCTGTATAAATCTCTGTTAAGTTTTAAAAGCTGACATAGTAAAACACAGGTAAAAATATCTTAACTATAAAATTGCGAAGGGGGGGGATTAATGTCTCCGAGGCAAATCTTAATAGCTGAGATCCTATTTGCTAATTTTTTCCTTTTTTTTTTTTTTTGAGTACCAAGCCCTCTCATTGGCATCATTTCACCAAGTTTTTTACGAGGAGGGGGAGAAGGAGAGAGAGAGATGGAGAGACTGTGTGAAGTTTCTTCTAATGCATAATGCATTTAAACACTGTACTTTCTGGATTGATGCCACTAACCAGTTCAGAAATGATTCCTGTTTCCTCCTTACAGACTTGCAGTAAGGAGTCAGAGATGACCATGCCTACAGTCATTCCTTGCTGGTGTCAGAACATGACAATTCTGTTGTTCTGGGTCAGTGGTGAATAACTCACTCAAATGGTGCAAAGTCAGCCAGTTCTTAATTTTTTATCTCCTCAAGAGTGCATTCAGTGACTTTATCACTGAGAAGAATGACTCCCCTGCCTCGTGAGATCAAGATCTGGAAATTTGTTGCATCAGCACATTTAGCCTGGACTGCAACTTGATTGGCGGGGCTTATATTTGATCTTATGGCAGACAGGTCAGCTCTCTGACTGGCTAGGTGAACCTAGGTCCAGAGGGAAACTCCATTTTACCCATCTGAACCTGAAGGAAGGGAGGTCTCATAACTTGCCAGGCTTTTCCTTTGGGGTTCCTACATGTAGGCAACCCTATCTCCTTTGAAGGGGGGGAGTGGGGTGATGTAAGCTGTCTGGAACCCAGTTTGTGAGGGTCTTCCCTAGAAAGAGCTCAGGGACACAAATCCGTCTAGGAAGACTTTGTATGCACTGCATATTTGTGTTTTGTAATATTTTCTGCGACAATGAAAGACCTGAAATGAAATTACAGGATTTGAGAAAAAAGGCAAAGCATCAGGTGTCAGAGTGGGGTATCTTTGCTTTTGAGTTTTGTGCTGGGAACTTTTAAGAAAATAGTGTTACAACAAGCTAGTACCCTGTGGTTTTTCTCTTTTTATGCTTCATTATTTTCTAAATCCGATTCATAGAAGCTTTCGTCAAAAAGCTTTTTCCCCTGTTTCTACGCAACTTTGTGTATGTCCATTCTTTCAATCATTTAAAGCAGCCCAAAGTGCCTTATGGGACAGTTTGGCTGCACAGAGAGGCAGCCATAGCTGTCCCTTCTTTTTTGCTTGTTTTTTAATCATGTTATCCTGAAGCAAATCAGTAAAATTATACAATGGGAAAAAATAAATTGCTTGTCTGCCTTTCTGATATTATAAAGATAGCTGTCAGGGACTAGCTAGGAGCTTTAGCACTCTAATGCTTGCTCTTTTTGTCCATCTACTGAGCTGCAAAGAAAGAAAACATTTCCAGCCTTTCCAGTAACCACTTTTAATCATCCAATATATATAGCATGTAAGTTATAGATGGTTTACACTTAACATTTACAAGGTTTCTTGGAGGAAAAGACTTCTGAAAAACGGTACCCCCAAAAATAAATACGGGCATGTCCAAAGCACGCTTTTGTCATTTGGGACATGATTCACCAGTGGGAGCAAGACTTGATTGAGTCCTTCGTTTTGAGCGTCAAATAGCACATCAAAGAGTATCAGTTGTGTTTCCAAATACATAGCACACTATATTTAAAGTACGGCCTTTAAGTTAAACCTGCAAGAGCAGACTGTCAGTGTTGCCACGTAACCCTTCACATTCTGGCATTTTCCAGACTGCCAGCCAAATGAACACTTTAGGAGGAAGTGCATATATATGTCCGCAGCACCCAGCGGGTTATTCCACCCTACTGTGCATAGGTGTTGGAGCTCTTATGGTATGTAAGACTTGCCGAGTTTGGAGTTGTTTTGTACTTTTAAATTTTTTCTGAAGTATGCATTCACAGCAAGCATCTCTTCTTATGCGGTTCAGGTGTTTGTGAATGCATATCAAGACGGTACTTTTATTTGTGTTTTATGTAACACACATATTTGTATACATTTTATCACCAGAAAAAGGTTTTATGGTTCATTCTGAGACCTTTCTACTAAAACATCTTTTTTTTAAGCTTTTAGCCATCCTCCATTTTTTCTTTAATACATCTTAAAATAGACTAATGTGCATTTTGGACTCGTGGCCTAACAAGTGTCCTTTTTGGTAATTTAAGCTTTTGACTTAGTATCTCTCAGGAATAGCTGTCTGTTACGTTTCTAGTCCTAGCTTCTTTTTTTTTTAATGATGAAAAAATCTTATCCATGGTTACCTATATGTAATATTTCAACTTGGGCTTTCTTAATAACTAAATAGTCCTGAAAAAAGAGATTTCTAATGTGGACAGTACATGGACTCTTGCTATACTAGTGGGCATCATTTTAGGGCCTGTCTCCTGAACAAGAAGTTGTGTCAAACAGCATAGGGTCTAAGGGGAACTGCAAGACATTAAAATATCTCACAGTTCGTAACTAAGTTTAACGGCTGTGAGGAAAATTGAGATGTTCTGATTGCTATTTTCCTTTAAAAAAACCCAGTCATTTTTACTCTTAAAGAAACTACATTAATGATTTAATGAACAAGAATGGTGCATGATATTAGTCATCATCTACTTTTAAGTTCTCACATTCTGCTATATATAAACAACTGCAAAATAGTAAAGGTTAAATATTGATGAGGTACAATTGAGCTTAATTACTTCAGCTGCAGGTAGAATTTTAATTGAACTTAGCTATATTGCCCACATTTGATATTATTCTGATGACAAAAGAAACAGGATAGCAAATAAAAAATGGTACTTTAAACAAAATATAGCTCTTTAATGTATACTTACTTTCATACAGTTGATTGAGAAAATGAAAAACATTGTCCCAGAAATAAAAAAGGAAAATAGTCTCTTAAAGGAGATGTGCTTTCAGCAGAAGAAAAATATTTTTTTTGTCTCCTGATTTCTTTAATGACTTGTTATTGTTGCCTCAGCTGTAGCCAGTCTGCAGCTGGTATTCTTAACAGAATTACTATGAGAATGCCAAAAATACTTCTCTAAAAATATATAAAAAAAGATTTTAAAAGAATGCCACTTAAACTGCAGCACAAGGACACTTTGTGTGACAGTGTTTAGTAGGATGAAAAATTTAAACAGAATAACAGCTATTTACATTCACACTGCAAAGTAATTACTGAAGCACATAAAAAACCTATTTTAATAATGCTTTCCTTCAGCCTAGATACCAAAAACTGGGAGTACACTTACCAACTTGTACTGAGGTGAGGAGGGTGGAAATTGAAGTTAAAACCATGTAGAAAAAAGTCCATTGAACACTTTCCTGGTGAGGTACAAAGTGAGTTTTACTTTTAAATAGAAGAGCATCATAAATCAGCATAAACCACATGTTTTAATGAGTGCATCTCCTCTGGAATTGTGCAGTGCTTGCAATTCTCTGTGAACAAGACAAGGATCTGGTCTTACACTTCTTACTGAGGCAAAACTGCCACTGACATTAATGATAATTTTGCTTGAATAGAACAAAGTGCTTGATGGCAGTTGTGCCAGCATGAGGAGTGCGAGATTAGGATAAACGTGCAAAAAAGTACAACTTCAAATGGCTGTACCTTTGACTTCTCCAGCTAGCGTTTCCTCCAACTACAAGGATCTTAATTATAACATTTTCTGGTTCAAAGATTAACATTTAGCATTCTGGGAAAGACTTTCTGGACTTTAGTAACCTGATCAGCACGGTCTCCTTTTGGTCTCTGCCTCTTTCTGGTTCTTTGTATTGCAGGGGAGATGATAGTATCTGGCACATTCCTCGGATGACTTGAAGATAGCAGCCTTCTGTGTTTGGGGCTGAAAGATTGTGAACTCTGTGTTAGCAGAAATGCCACACAGGGGAGGTGAATAGAACATTAAAAAAGCTTTAGCTTTAGGTACTGCAGCGCAAGCAGAGTTGAATTTGAGAGCTGGGACTTAAGTGGACATTTGTCCCTGCTTTCTTCCTTAATAAAATCTGAGTGTTAACTGTGGGTAAGGGCATTTGAGAGATCACTAAAAATGAATCATTGAGTGCCCAGAAGAGCTTTATTATGATATATTATGGACAACTTTAGAATATACCTAGTAGTTTTTAAGTGGTTATCAGATGCATCTAGGAGTTACTATTATGGTAGTGAATTATTTTGTCCTTTGCTGCAGAAGCAAAATAATTTGCCAAATTAATATGTCAAAATAAAACTCATCAAAAACTGGATCCATGTGGTCCTTCCTGGCCCTGTGCTCCCATCCAATTTTCTTTTGCCCCATGAAAAGCTATTGAGCAAAAAATCACAAACTCCAACCAGCCACGTTTGTTGTGCTTGTGTGTGTTTTTGAAAAAGCCTGACACAATACTAAATCTGGGAAAAAATCTCAGTGCAGAAATCCTGACTGGCCAAATTGATTTAAGGAAAACATTACCAAATTTTAAAAACTCCAGACTGATACCAGGTTCCAGTACTGAGTCCCTGTAGGTAGAGGCAAGAGAGGTCACTTAGTTCGGTTTGTTTGCCCCAGAACCAATTAGGTAGAAGGTAATATTCTGCTCCTGAAGTTCCGCATAGACATTGCCACTGCCCAGTTAACCAGTGTGAAAATATCATGGAAAATAAATTATTAAACTATACTGTTATTACTAACTTGCCAGTTCCAGAGAAACAAATGCAGCCACATTTACATATGTGTCCATCTGTCTGTTTTTACACTTTATGTCTTCAACCAGTGGGTGAAATTGTTTTAATCCAAGCTGCAGTCTGATTTTTTTTTAATTTGTTTTTTCCCCCTGCTGATATTTTTCTCTGTGTGTATGTTATTTGTAGATGGACATGCATATTCTCGACAGTAGCTAGTTCTTAATTGCCCCTTAAAGTAACCTAATCTATCTGGCCATGGTAGTTTTAACTGGAGTATGCAGCAGAGTTCTCCATGGATAATTTTCGTTAGTTAGCAGATTGTTACCATCTCAATGTTGCTGAAATCCCTAATCTCAGGTCAGCGTGAAGCTGCAGTGGTTACAATCCTGTTGCCTGATGCAGTGTGAATGGAAGTGCTTTCTGTCAGAAACATGTGGTCTCTTCAGTGGAGAGCCTGCGTAAATCCTGTGTAAATAGAGGGAGGCTAACAAAGGATGAGCCCCTGCAGCTCAGAGCATTTGGAGCCATTTGGAGGCTGAATTTGCTAAATGCTGCTTATACCGCCTGAAAAGTTGAAGAGAAAGGAGCATAAAATCCCTTCTTTTTTCTCTTTCTGCTCCTACCCTGGGGGGAGGGTGTTAAGGGCCAGGGAAGCCTGAGGTAAGCCTATGAAGACTGTTTTTTCAGTGCTCTTTTGAGTGTGAAAAAGGTGGCATGGGTCACTGTCCCCTCTTTAATGTCGGAAAACCCACACAGTTAGTAAATGTTGCATGTAAACTAAAGCATTTCATCCCTTCTCCTGCACTCCACGGCAGTGGGCCATGAACTAGTCACTTGAAAATCGCAGAAAAATTTCACTTCAACATGTCCGGACAGTTTAGCACAGCAGGAACGTAAGAGAGATCAGTAATTAGCAGGTTGCTTTACTGTTGTTTCCTTGTCTGCATTGGAACACTTTTTTCACCTGATGTGAAAAAATGTTGGATCACAATGAACGAACCATGAACCTCCTGGCTGCATAAAAGACCTTAACATTTAAACTGCGGTTTATAAGTTTTCTCATATAAAAGCTAGAAAAATATACTTTTGGCATTTGACAGAATTTCTAAGATTTCTCAATTCACTTCACAAATAAATATGAGCTCTAAACACAGACAATTAAGGCCACAAAAAAGCCAGGCTCTTTTCTTATTTTTGGACTGAGAAATTATGAAAGGGGAAACGTGAAACTCAACAGTTCTGAAAATAATTTTGAAAGACTTAGATCACTGATTTTATAGCATGCATGGCTATAATAACAGAGCTGAAATGTCTTTCCTACTTTGAATAAATAAAAAAAATTTGTAACTTCATTTTTGCAGATAAAATATATTAGTGACTCTAGAGAGGTGCCTGTCCAGAAACAGAAAAGAAACAGTTTTCATTCTGTCTCTTGTAAAAACACTTTATATACAGGATACTATGCAAGTCTTTAAGCCTTTAGCACATACTGCCAGATGGCAATAGGGACTAACTCCTGAGTGACAAACTATGCTAAGTTGTAATTAGATTACGTAGAATAGTTTTGTAGGTGGGGTCTGATAGCATCTTAAGTTTTCTTCCTATTTGAATTTGCAATAATTATTAATGCCTTGTGTGAAATTCATACATATCATCTTTACATTATCAGCCCAATGGAATTGCTGCATTTTATTCTGGAAAGCAAAAGATCCTCCAAAATGACAGCAAGAGAGAAGCCCAGGTCTTTGCCTCTTTCCTGCCTCTAGAAGGGCAAAAGAATAACACCTTCTGTAGTAAGAGAGATAGTAGTGGTGTATGTCTGAAGTCTTCCTGTTCCAGTGTCCAACCTTTCTTTCTGTCCAAGATGCTCACTGAAACATAGAACAGAGAACCATGAGACATGTCGGGTGTCTCAGAGACAGCAGGGGAGAGAACACAGTGGTCTGATTGCAGCAGCTCACTTGAGGACACTCCACTCCAGGAAGAAGTGATCATGCAGGTCAGCACAAGCTGAGAGTGCCTGTAAGGCCCCTGAACAGCTTCTGATGGCTCCTTTCCTCCTGCAGTAAAGTAATTTAACAAAACCAGCACAGGTGCTGGCAGAGCACTGCCACTGATGGCACAGCTCTAAGCTGGGTTGCCCACCTGAACTGTTTGTGATTTTCAAAGTCCCATATTTGCCAGTCATAAGCTATCTTAACTCAGTTTCCCTGAGCAGTAAGTGCAGGAGATAAACATGGCTCCTGTGGTATGAGGAGACTTAAGTCAACTTCCTTGAACAGAATAATTAAGAAGAAAAGAAAAAAAAAAACAATCCATAGCCAGAACTTCCTTCAAAGATCTGTGATCTACTGGAGCTGTAAGGCTAAAAGCCTGATAATTTTAAGAGGATAGAATGGAGATAAGGATTCTCCTGAAGTGTCTTTGATTCTGGAGCTGACCTTCCCTCTCTGCCAGTCTTCCATTCAACACAGACTATCTTATCTTCAAAACCATCTTCAGACATTTCTCTCTCCAGCTTTTTGGCAGTGATAATTAACCAGATTTTTAAGATTTTTCTCTGGTGGTTATATAGATCATATTACTAAGCTGAATGTCCTTATTAATAATGGTTTACAATACTTATGTGTCCAGATGGACACATTGTAAGTACAAACAAATAATTGCAAATTATTAATATAGGCTGCATGCAGATTTTCCTCTTTGTTTTGCATTTATATCTACATATTCCACTCCATCAAAATATTAGACTGGAAGATTAGAGTAGCTTACTTAAGATCAGCATAGTGCACTGCAGCTTTCCTTTTCAGAATCCTTTGGCTTGCTTTTCGTATTGCATCCACTATTTTTAGAGAAATGGTGAAGTGTCTTGTCTTCCCCCCAGTTTAGATACTCCTGCTGTTCTCTCTTTTCCTTAGTGTGACAAACCTTAAAGCTGTAAGGGACCTCTGATGGTGAAGAAACTCAGACACTGGGTTCTGAAATGTTCTTTTCCAGAAATCACTTTTATAACTGCTCTACTTGCTATGATGGTAACAGAAACTATTTCTAGAATTTGAATCTGGACTGTTAACAGGCTTCTGTGCTTTGGCCTGACTGGGTCATCCTTTCAGTTATCATTTTGATAGATTGGGAATTTCTTATTCATCCTGTTCACAAGTGGTAAAAAGACAAGATGAGCCGCTTCTAAACTTGCTTCATCTGTTGCTGTGTTTTTACTCCGTGAAGAACACAAAGATTAGGGTTGAGATAATACTGGTAGTGTGGAGGACTAACAAAGAAAAATTCATTGATACAATAAGGTTGGACAGGCCGTATGTAGGACTGGTCTATGTTTCGCTAAGAGTCCTTGGCTGTGTCAACACTGGGCTTTGCAATTTTGTCTGTCCAAGGAAATCAGTTTGCAGAAAGTTAAGTTGGAATTATGGTGCAGTGGAAACCCTGCTGTAACTATTTATATGATATTTTAAAAGAAGATGTAGTCTCCTTTGCTTTCAATGCAAAGGGATTTATCTTGTGGGAGGAAACCCTCAGCACATGCTAAGGGTGCCTGAACACAGGGCCAGTGTGGAAGCCCAGCTTCCCGCTGTGTAAAGAAGACTTGCACATTCAGTGTCCTCTACAAACTCTTCCCCTAGAAGAGAAGGTCTTTAAGGGACTCCAGGTGGGTCACTTTGCAAGGTTTCTTGTAAACTCTCTCCATCTTTTATAGGGGTTATTGAGACTATTACATAGCATTGCTATAATCTTAAACAAGCTGGGTAAAATGCCCAATTCTCTACTGGCTCAAATCCTGCATAGTCATTGACACCTCCACAAAGAGAGTGCCACTTAAGAATTCTCCACTTTCCTAGATCACTGATAGGGTTTTGCAATAATGCATACTGTCTGCGCAAGAACAAATCAGTGAACAGTACAGAAAGCAGAAGAAAATCACACTTAATTTTTTTGGTACTGTGTAAAAGAGAGAGACAGTGGACCAAAATCTAGCCTTAATTTCTCCTCTAGAAAATTGGTATAACTATGCTTGTATCCCAATTTCCATAGAATTTAGGATTTGACTCTACTCTTCTTAAAAATTATCATCTAAACCAGGATATGAATAGTTCATATAAGCAGAATCTCTTGTAATGATGATTTAATGACTTAAATTTGATTCCTTCATATGGTAGTGAAAAATATAGTTAATCCAGTCTGCCATAAAGTGATTTTCATATCTCTTCATTTTATTTAGCTTTTGATAATTTATTTTTCTTCATTTAAAGTAACTGATATTTATTTGGATACAGAAAACTAGGACCAGAAGTAAATAATTCCATCTTGGAAAGGACAGTTATGGGCTTTTTCTATGATTTCTTCTCACTAGAAACTGCATCCACTACTATGAGCAGTTGTAGTTGTCTTACTAAAGATATGACAATACAGATTAACAGGGCTGGGTCTGTCATACACCAGGAGGAAAAAATCTTGCTGTATTTTTCTTCTGATATCATTTGGAGTTACAATATTTGAATTTTCTTTCATGAGGTTATGGAGCAGATTAGGAAAGCACCAACTCTTATGATTTCAACTGCTGATTAGAATGGGAAGGCAACGGGAGCTTCAGCTGAACTTTTCTTTCTTGGGCTGCTATTATCTTCTTAAAACCAGGATATTAATAATGTCTTCAAAAGGTCCAAACACTGATTTAGCACGTAGGCGACTCCTGCTGAGGATGCTCACAAATAGGAGAGTATATGCAGACAGACAGGAATTTGTCCATACAGAGAGTGAACTGGTGCTTCTGTGGTTTGAAAGGATGGTGCAGAGCAGAAGTTTTACAGCTCCACACATCCTGTGCATACACACTAAAGAGACAAAGATATCTTTATCCGCACGACAGATAGACAAACAGACTGACTGACTTCAAACTTGCACTTTCAGTAGGGATTTTTTCCCCCATCTCCGGGTACTGCTTTTCAAAATTGCCTGAGGCTACAGTACAGCACCTCAGATCCCCAAGGCCCATTGCCTGGCTCCTAATAGCCACTCTCCATCTGTGTCACATGAACAGCTGATGAGATAGCTCCAGTGTCTGTATTTTGGAGAGCATATCCACCCAGGTTAAAATGCTGGGGTTGCCAAGGAGCAGTCAGAAGCCATTAGTGTTTGTGAGAATTTGCCTTGCAGCAGTTCCTTGGCGTAGTGGAAAGTGTGTGTGTGTGTGTGTGTGTGCGCGCACACGTGTCTGTGAGAGAGGGGTAGGGTGGAATATATGGGGAGTAAGAAAGCAGCAGGAAGGAGTGCTTTCTAAATAACCAACATATTGCGAAAGCAAACAGTTGGTTACAGTGTTTAGAGCTTCCATAATCTCTTCGATTAGTTTACTGTGATTTGACTCTCCTTTCTCTATCATTAATAGAAAAAAAAAAAAACACGAGAAAGAGAGCAGCGACTTCAGGGTCTTGCTCTGGTGTTTGGGCAGATGGAAAGGAGCTGCTCTGCCTTGGGGCAGGGTGGTTGTAATGAAGTGGCCTGTCAGTCTGTAAATAGTGAGGGTCATCTCTTCCATGTGATGGAGGGTATCACATTGCAGTGAAAATGGAAATGTCAATAAAATTAATCTGCCAGCTCTTTGCTGTGGCTTTTTCTGTCTCTCCAGTCCAAAAGGGTTGGTTTTTCAGAGGGGACACGGTATGAGAAAGGTGATCTGGCATGGGAAGGAAGATGGAGCTGAAATGCAAGTTTTGAAGCAAATGGACTGTATGTAGCAGCAATGTATTTCGTTTAGTAGCACTACAGATCTAGACGAGGCTATAGGAATTAGCTCGTGAATCTATAGCATTCCTCAGGAAGCTATGGAGCGTCTAGCTCAGGCTACATTGAGCACAGAGTTTATTGTTTTAGGCTTTCTTGGACAAGGTTTTTACTTAGCATGGGATTTATGGCATTTACTGCTAATGAATGTCTATTCTTAAATTACAAAAACCACCGTCTCAGCACAATTCCCAGATGTCCTTCCAGGACCTCGGCTTCTTAAACACCAGCAGGGAGCATAAACTCTCCACTTCTCTGTTTTCCTCTTTCGTGTGGCTCCGGGCTAATGATGTGTAAGGAAAACACAGCAATCTATAAAGTCTCAGTGCTGTCCCAGTATTCTTCATTTATTTTGCATTTGATTATGCCACAAGTCGGATCTTGTTTCTTTCCTTTTTTTAAAGTTATTAGTTCAAATATTAATGTAGGAATATGGCATATATTGCTGCTCTTGATTGATGCCTTCCCAAAAACAGGAAGACGTGCTCGTATGAATTTTAAGAAAGTAGGGGTCCTGCAATGCCTTGCCAGAAGAGTTTTTCAGATACATAATTTAGATGCCCTCCAGGCAGGCTTTCAAGGCATTTTTGCTGGAGGGCAAGAAAAAATAACTATGACTGTTAAAAGTAAATGATTTTTGCTAATGCACAATTAATGCCAGGGAAAAGCACAGAAGAGAAGGATGTTGATGGAAAGTTCTGATTAAGTGAGAGCTCTACCTTGATGTGCATCTTTTTTTTTTTTTTAATGATAATAATCACTGATGTAGAGATGTAGAAGTTTTCATGTCATGCAAATGCTGCATGCAGGGTCATACTAGGTGTACGTGTTTGTGAGTGCGTGTGTATGTGTGCTGGGAGGTGATGGTTACGGGGAGGGGCTCATCTGACAGTGTGTTATGTGCACTGAACGGTGACATGGTTACTGCCACCTCTGCAGAGGGCCTCGAATATATAGACTACAGAACATTTAACTTGATTACTTATACGTACGTATTCAGAATGGTTGTAGGGATGCATTTACAGTAAATGGGTTTTCTTGTGGCAGGTTTTCCCACACTGAATCCCATAATTGAAAAAGAGCTACTGCACTATGTCAAGCACACAATTATAATTGAATTAATGATATATGCATGTGTGAAACACAAAATTAGTATTTGGAGAGACACGGTTTTCTAATTTTTACATATTTGTATCAGCATTCTTATATAATGAGAAGCAGTATGTGCCTGATCTGACAAATGAAAACCCCCCTAACTGTGGTAGTGTCTTGGTAATTAATTATACTTTTGGCTTCTATATTTTGTTCATTAAACATCTTCTCCTTCCTGTTTTTCTTTTTGTTGTAGGTGATGGTTTAGACAACAGTGTAGCCTCACCTGGTACAGGAGATGATGATGACCCAGACAAGGACAAAAAGCGTCAGAAGAAAAGAGGCATTTTCCCCAAAGTAGCAACAAATATCATGAGAGCGTGGCTTTTCCAGCATCTCACAGTAAGTGGTGCCCAAAACCAAAATAAATTTCTATTCATGTGCCTGATGAGATTCATTTATCATTATTAGAAATCAATTGTCCCCATAGTTTTTTTGACCATTATTAGGTCTCAGTCTTTGTTGCTTTTTTTTTCCACTAGATTTTTTTTTTCTTGGGTCTTGGAATCATGACAAATCCCAAAGAAATCAATCAATCTATCTATCTATCTATCTATCTATCTATCATCTATCTATCTATCTATCTATCTATCTCTATATATGTATATATATATATATATACACATCCTATAAAGCGAAAAAGAGAGAGAGTAAATGCCTTAGCATGGAACACCACCTATATATGAAGTAACCATTTTTGGCTTTGAACTATTCAAAATCTTCCTACGGACAGCAAAAGGGGAATTCTTGCTTTAGCACATATAAAGCTCTGCCTTCTGGATTCTTTATTGCTGGTCTCTGTTTACACAAACTTCATATGTATGTGGTGAAAGAGAAAGCCCTGGTCTGTGTGTGCTGACATACACTGTGGATGTTAGAGAAGTCAAAGCAGCAGCTTGCAACCTTGTCATTGTTACATTTTTGTGAGGAAATAAAGAAGGCTTACATATTCCTTAGTTTTTCAGTTGTGTAACAGAGAGAATAAGCACCTTTTTTTGCTTCTCTTCAAGTCCATTAATGTTAAAACCCAGCCATATTCACATATGGGGAGAGAGAGATTAAATATCTGAAATAGCAGTGCTTTCCTTGGGCTTTTATTTGTCTGCTTGCTATTGGTTTTATGTGCTGGTGTTCTGTTGACTATTATAGCTTCACTTAGGCATCAAAATGTAGTTCTGCAGAAAACCTAGTAAAGCTAGTTTACTTCACGTGGAAAATGATGGAAACTGGTAAAACTATCAATTGATTTTCTTCCTCTCACTTTGAAATTGTTTCTCATTTGATAAGGTTTAAAATGCTAGCTGTTATTAACTACCTCTTCTTCTACCAAAGTTTTATAAATTTCCATGGTTTTATAAATTTCCTGCTGTTGGTTACAGTGTAATGATTCTGGGACCCGATTTATTTATGATAGAGACTATCGAACTGCTCTGCCAGCAGCACAGCTAAAGGGGGGAGCAATAGATTCACATTTCTAAACCATCATTTTGATGTAAGGACATTAGTAGCAAACTAAGGTGCATTGATCTGGCCTGTGGGGTCAGGATTAGCTGGAATAGCCAGTGTCTCTGCTGGAGTAGTGGTTACTCCTGCCTCTCAGCTATGGCCATTTCAAAGGTCAGGTGCCCTGTACCCACTTGGCTCAGAGGAATTAGACAGAACATGAGTCTCTGGGCTGATTACTTAACCAAAGACAAAATAATGAGTCCTAAGCAAATACTGACTAATTGAAAGGGCTGTAAATCCATTACATATTGGTCAGGGATAATCAGGAGTATTTAATCACTTTTATCTATTCAGGAGCACTGAAGCTGCAACAGCAAAGCCCTGAACCTTGCCATGTGCTTATTATTCTCATCATTATCAAAATTACTTCACAGCTGTTCTTTGCTACATCACCTCAGCTGGAGATTTACTAACCTGTAAAATGTTTTTAATTTGGAAGTCGAGTGAGTGCGAGCGGAGGGTTTTTCATTTAGCTGTAGGGTATCTTTAGACGAGTAGTACAGGCAGACAGCAAAAAGCAGGGCCACAAATGAACAAATTTGGTTTGTAGATATCTCCCTGTTAACTCCTGTTTCCTCTTATGAAATTTGTGATATCTTGGTTTTTTCCTCCCTGCCTTTCTTTCTTATGTGCTCTTTGAAAGCATTCGACACTTACTTTTTAAACAGTCAACTGCCTCTTGCTTCTCTTGAGAAAAGTCCTTCTGGCTTTTTGAAATCCCTTTTCCTTGTTTCTATCCTCTCTCTCCTGACCCTCTCCATCCTGCATGAATTAAGGAAATTTGCCATCACTGGTGAGGATGGCCTCACAAAAATCAGATTAAATGAACACAAAAAAGCCCCAAACCTTTTACCATCCAGGCTTTAATGAGTTTGCAGGTGTTGAAAGATTTACTGCGCTGTAATTCTCAGACCTGCAAACTGATAATGGAGACCCCTGACCAGTGCAATGTAAATTCAGAAAGATTCTTGCCATAAACACATGCAGGGAAGGAAGAGAACTCCTTTCTTTTAAAGATCTGACACTTTTTCTCAAATTAGCTTGTCCATTCAAAATGTAACGCTGGCTGAGCCAGAACGGGGGAATCTGTGATATACAATTTTATTGTTTCAAATAAATATCTTTACAATGGCAGTCCATGATTCAATGTACATTCCTTCATTACTACTCTAACCTTATTTCAAATTGGTTTGTTCCTCCTTTGTGCTGTATGACCTGTTCATGTATTACAATAATCCCCTGATGTACCCTTTTTTCTTTCTCTCTCTCTCTCTTTTTTTTTAAAGAAACTAATTGAATTATCTCATTATTTTAATTTGTTAAGCAAATGTATTTTACGTCTCAGGATGTGTTCTTAAAGAAGGGGCTGCTTAGGCTTTGCCCCCTGAATGGGCCATTGGTACATTTTGACATTCATGCATTCATTAAGGAGAGGAACATAAAAGAGCTCTGGTTGTATTTTTTTTTCAAACACCCAACCAGCATGGAGCAACTTTTCCATAAGCCACAGGGGTCTCTCTACATATGTTCTCAACTGCAAGCCATTGTCACCTATTCTGAATACCTCAAAAGGACAAATAAAATACTAAAGGCCAACTGTAGCAATTGTTAGCTGTTAGTCTCAATATGACAAAAATCATTAACCTCTGATTTCCCTGGAAGGAGAGGCAGTGGCAGTCCATCTCTTATGGCATAGATTAAACCTAAAAGTCCTTTTGACTGTCAAATTCCAAGAGAGTAACTTAGATCTGACTAATTGTATTTACTTATGATTTTAAATAAAATGCTATTTTTTTTCCTTTATTCAACCAGTTTGCAAACTCCTAAGGCAGCCAATTTTAAAAATTGAATGGTCTAAGTGGCTTTTTTGAAGAGACAGGCACTTGAACTCTGATGTAGAATGAATGTGTCTGACAGGCTGTGTCTTTCAAAACAATTTCAAACCCCTATCACGGCTTCCATTTTGTAGTAACTTTAATTATATTTGAAATAGGATACACATGCATGTTTTTATTGTTGGAAATCAAATGCAAGGAGTAGGAGCTTCTGTCATGTTCTTGTTCACTTACTGAGCTCTGTCTTACATTTGGAATTACAACAGTACCGGAAGATAAAAGATCTGAGGATGAATTGGTTGGAAATGTGTATGCTTTTTCTGGATAATATCCAGTGTTTAAGAAAGTAGAGGAAATCCTAGTCTGGTAGTATAATCTTTTCAATAGTACATAAAGATTATGACATCAGAAAGGTAAACCTGACATTAAGACTGTTTTCAGTTGAGTTCAAAGGTGGCTAAAGAAAAGAAACAGCAAGAAATCTGACCCAAGCCAAGAGTTTATTCATAGCTTTGGAAGACTCCTTTTCCTCTATGCTAAGGAGTTCTTAGTACACTCAATTAGCCTCTCAGAGATCTCTGCTTTCCTCCCTCAAGTGCTCCCCTATTTGCCCTGCAAAGAACATATTTGATCACGAAGTGAAAACAGGAAGTGCTCAAATGTATAGACACCTCCAGCTTACACCAATGTTGAGATTAGGATTTCTTACCAGCAGCTATAGAGCTGGTGCCCCTCCTCCCATGCCCTTTTGAAGGATGGAGGACCTTTAAAATATGCATACATAATCAGAAGAGAGGAAAGTTATAAAGGAAGTAATTATACCATTCTATGGACTTGTACTTCTGGTAGTTCATCCATTTCTGCAGCAGTGTGCCGAAGACTACATTTTTGCTACATTCAACATTTTCTCACCTTTTTTTACAGTGCTGGTAGAACAGTCTCATTTATGCTTTGACACTTACCTGGAGTGATGCCCTTTGTTAAAATTCTATTTTGGTTGTTTCTTTTGTTACAGTCTTTAAGAAGATGTGTATCTTAACAAATAGTATCAGGTTTAGCAATGGTAGCCTGCAAACTAAAGCCTTTTTTATGAAAATGCCAGATTTCCATCTGATAGTATTTGGGATGTCTCCCCTGAAGTCAGAGGAGTTGAGCTGGTTTTTCTGCTTTTTTTTTTTTGCTGGCTGAAGTTCTGTCTTCTAACATTGAACAATGTAATTTTAGCCTGATTTCCACAGTCCTCTGGATGAAAATCTTGCTCTTTACACAGTCTATTGTAGAATATATTTTGGTTTTATCTGTTTCATTGTCAGGCTAGAGTAAGTTCTCCTGGAAGGTGGTAAAATGAACCAGCCAGAGCTTTTGTTCTTACCTGAATTAATTTTCTTGTCATATTCAGGTGTCCAGATTGCATAATATGAATAGTCTTACTGAAACAGATTTTTTTTTCTGTATTTATGTGGGTGTATCTGAGAATAAAATGTGTATCTATCATATTTTGATGAATGGCTTATCAGCCTTTTATACAGGGAAGTTATTTTATTTATTCATTAGATTTGATTCTAGAGATGAATGTCATCAACCAAAGCCAATCTGGGAGCAAGTGTTCAAGGAAGTTGAATCCAACACACCTTCATGACTATCTCCTTCCGTATTGTGATTTTGGGAATAATACCTTAAAGAAAGGTTACTAACATAGCTGGCTATTGCACTCCGCACTGAACAGCTTACTTTCATATCAAACAGTAGAAGAACAGCTTTTCTCAGAGATGTGATTTGGGAGAAGCATTTTTCGCATTGTTGTTTTTGCTCTACTTTAAAAAAACAAAACTAAACCCAAAAATACAACAGACCTCTGACCAGTTAAAATGGTGAGAAGAAGGCTGGAAGGCTCCAGATAATACAGGAAAGTGCAGTCATTCTAGTGAATTTCATGCATGTGTTGGAGTGCATTGTAACACGCACTGAGGGTACACAGAGGAGATGGACAATGTCCTCTGATTCTCCTGTAGAGCTACCTGCACATGGGTTCATGTGGCTGCCATTTCCACCTCAGTGCGTCACAGAGTCAGAGAGCTGGAGGAGCCTAAGCTACAGTTTTATTCCAGGTCTGCTTTTAGGCAGAGCTGGCTGTGTGCTGTTTTCAGCAAGGTAATAAGTTGCCTGCTGGTGTAGAACAGACCTCTTTTTACAAACACCACCCAGTTGGAAGCATGTCCTACAAAATAATATTGTGCTCATTTTTCAACTGGATAAACTTTTGTGAGGAGAGGTTAAATGACTTCACCCCCCAGTGCTAAAGAAAAGTCAGTACCTGAATGCTAAATTCTCATGACCTGTGGTCTTACGGTCCTCAGGATGACAGAGTTGTGCCTCTTTGTACCCCAGAGTTGCTTCGGTGTCTCACCAGAAGGGCTGGTGGTGGCCATTAACATTTGTAGTTATTGCTGCTGGTAGCACAGCCCTGCCTAATGTCAGCAGCATCCCCCTCCTGTCCTGCCTGCCTGCACTACCGTGTCACAAGCCTGGGCAGAATAAACCTGGAAATCTTTCTCAAAATGACACTTCTGATCCCAGGCTGAAAGGTTTCATCCTCCAAGTGCTCCTAGTCCTCAGCCATGAAATCCATCCTGAAGGTTTAGTAAGAGACCAAACATTCACATACCTTTTAAACGCCACAATCTTAAAAGAAAAGAGCTGAAATGGGATGGGGGTGGGGCTTTGTTTGTTTTAAAAATGGAATCTGAGATTAGATCTGACATTTCTACATCCACCCCCTACAGAAGAGGGAACCCAGGGTCATGGGGTGTGTGGGCCTCAAAAGCTAGCTTTGTCTGGGAGTGGTTAATCTAATCATTGTTACATAGACATCTGTTATTTCTTCTGAAAAATTGATGCTTTTGTGACACAATGATCCATCTATTTAGTACAACAGCCTAAGTAATTAAATTAAAAAAAGAATATTTTTGTGGGAGCATGTATTATAAAACTGCCATACCTCCTTGTACCAGTGAAAAGGCTGAGGAGAGGGAGAGGAAGATGGAGAGGGGCAGAGGGAGAGGAGTGCTTTAAGTCTCGCATTGTTTTCTGCTGGCTGGAGGAAAACATCTGTGAATTGTTTGAACTGAACCTTAGCAGGGACTGTCTGAATCTGTGTCATCTCTGTTTAATTTCAGGAAATGATGTCACAGCACATTAAATAACAATGCTGCATGATTTATTTTTACTTGTACATGCTGTCCTAAGCATTTCGGTTACACGGCAGTGTTTCCAATTAAGTGCAAGCTTTCGGTTTTAAAGAATATACTCAGTAATGCTTTTTTGGGGGGGCATGGAGCATGGAGAGGCTGGGTTTTTTAGGGGGTCACCAAGGTTCAGGGCTGTCGGAGGGCTCTGGGCCCATTTGTCATGTGCTTATTTGTAGTTGGGACTGGATGTCAGCTCTCTCGTCACCCATGGCAACCTCCAGGACCGTGGGTTTGTTACAAAGCCTGTCTGGGGGAGAAAAAACCTAAATATTCCGAACCGATCCGTCAAAAGACCTATTAGATAGTTATAGCCAGGCCTATGTACTGTAGCTTTTGCCTCGATCAAACTTTCTGCACTCCCCCTTCTTCTGTAGAAGAATAGAGGACATAAGTCAATTCTGTCTGCCATCTGTCGCCTCTCTCCCCGCTCCTCAAATTAAAGAGACAGTCCAAAATTTAAATAATCGGATACAATCACAGGAAGCCGGCCTGGAAATTATTACATGTGCAATTGGTTGAGGATTTTTTTTACTTCTCATTTTATTTTGAAGAGGGGATCTTTATTGTACTTCTTTGGAGATCAAAATATGTTGTGTGTTTCAGCTTCAAAAATAGCATGCTGAGAAATACTGGATTTGCAGTGTCACTGGGTTGTTTTCTAATAGGATTCCAAGTTATATATAGGGTGAAATTCACACACACACATACACACCCTCCCCACCCCCCCACCCCCAAAGAATTCCCAAATTGTGAATCCTGCAAGAGACAAGTAAATGAATCTCACCAGCCTTCGCCTCCTGCTCTCCCATCCCTTTCATCCCCTTTCTGTCCTCAAATCTGTGGCAGGCTGAGGGGCTGCAGCAAAGCCTTTTTTGGTGCTACTAGGATAATTTAAGCTATTGAGTCTGCCTAATGGTCCTCTTCTAGGCCTGCTGTAAGAGTTTTTCACAGTACCCTGTCTGATATTAGCTAGCTATGCTTTACCTTTGCCTCTTCTTGTTTTCTCTTTTTACCACCCTGCCTGTTTTTGCCTCCTCCTCATCAACAGGCAACACAGTGTCAGTACTGCAGCAAGGTGAATTTCATTCATGTGACATATGAGGTCAGCTGATGCGAAACCATCAGATAATGTGGCTAGATGTTACTTTCCAATTTAATATTTTACCTGCCATTTTCAAGCAGGGGATTCCTGAGAACAACAAAAAGCATGTGCATGGTTTTAGCCGAGGCTTGATTAAAAAGCCTCTACTGAGCAAGCTGAATTTGGCCTAGCAAAAGATAGGATCAGCCACTGTTTTTCTCTGGTTGTTATAGTCAGATTACAAAGCTTTACGGAGTCAGTATAGGAAGTAAGTGAAAAGAAAAGAAAAGGGAGCACCAAAGTCCAATTAATGAATTCCTTAAAGTAATTGAAACAAGGAAGTGGTAGTGACAAGAACTAGTTTATATAGAATTGTGGCTTCGAGGCTCACAAGGCAAAAGGTGGTTTAACCAAAGCATATGCAAATATAAAGTGTTCAAACACTTTTTTAACTCCAAAAACATTGCACTAAAAAATGTTGTGAACTGCAGCTTTTGAAGATCAAGATCACAGTCAGCTAGAGGAGATAATTCTTTGGGACGTGTTCAGGTTCCACTACCTAAAGCTGTTGTCATCAGAAAAGTCATAGTTCCTCCCTTTCTCTGTTGTGTGTGCACATGATTATATGTAGATATAAAATGTATTCTTAGGGAAAATACAATTGCTGTTGTTTGTGCAGTGATACTACCTCTCAGTTTTGCCACAGAATATGTTTAAAACTTTCTTTTCAAGATCCATGAGCAGGACAATTGGTTTCAAGGAAGTTTTTGGTAAAATTAGAGTTACGCTGAAAAATAAACCATGTTTCTGCCAACAGTTCTGTCAACTGCAAAGAAATAGATATGCCAACTCTTATTGCTGCCTAATGAAGAGAGTATTTTGTGGCAGACAATATTACCCCTGGTGTTGTGGAGTTTGCCTTGAGTTATGATACCTAGAATACCATGCATTACATATTTTAGAGTTGATTGGCAGCAGTCATTTGTAATATCTAAAGCAATCATTGGCATCTCTAAAGATTCATGATTATCTTTAAGTATAATGGTCATACGGTTTTCATGCTTTTACATTTGTTATTTTTTATTTTTAACTGCTAGCCCCAAATCTGCCAAAACTAATTCCAGTTGTTTTGTCTGATACTGGGTGATAGGCCATAAAGATTTTTTTAAATCTTGGTTTTACCTTTTTATGATGACATTTCAAAACATGTATTTTATTTGTAGCAGTTGACTACTTATGTCCATAAAATGTTTAACATCTCATGACATACTCTTACAATCTGAGGACGATAAATCTGAGTACCTCAGTAAATAGCAGCAAATACTTTAGTTTAGTGTTTAAAAAAGAATCTGCATATATCAATTTGTTTAATGCTGTAGAAATTTGACTGTCATCAGGATCAACCTCTTATTTGGTCTCTTAAAAGTGGGAGCTTGATAATCTGAAGTGGACATACTGTGGAAATACTATCTGACTATATCAGATAGCAATGGGAAAGCTCCTGTTCACTTTCTTAACATACACTAAATATGTGAAAGGAGTAGATTTTTGTAAGATCATGGCCTATTCTAGATGACTTTAAGCTTGTTATGTCAATTAAAGAAACTCCAAAGATGATGTAAGCTACATTGTTAGTTGATATGCTGTATACATACATGGATCTTTATAAAAGCAGTTACTTTTCCTCCCAGGTAAGTTAAAAAATTAAGATTCCATTCTTTGTGTTCCAATATTTGCAGATAATTCACAGATTTCTGCCTAATGATGTGTATCTCTCAGCCCTCCTTCCACTAATTCCAGTGGAACTCTGATCCCTTTGAAAAAGCCAGAAAAGGTGTAGTGAAATCATAATGGGAGACAGGCAGAAAAACACTTAGTAAGTGTTAAATGCTCTAGCCACTTTATCCACGAATTACGCTTAACAACTCTTTCAACGATTCCCTATTTTATGACAGAAAGACGAATGTCTTGGGTACTCAACTGGTTGTCACATTCTCTTGTGACCCATCTTTCTCTGCTGTTCCCAGGATGCTTTAGCACAAGGGAGCTCTGGTAGGCATGTGGAGTTACCATTTCTCTTTCTAGCTGTGGCCATGACAAGACACTGTGCCTTAGTTTCCCTGTTTAAACAGTATGGCATAATGATTGTGGCTGCTTTTTGAAGTGCTTTTCATATTTACAGATGAAAAACACTGTGTTAAGCCTGCATCTTGTACTTTGCAACAGCTGAATTACAGAGTATTGCATTTCTGTTGTGGTTTTATCCTGCTGCTGAAAGAGCATGACAGTCATGCAATGCTTGTACAAATACCTGAACTTCTGTAGACTTTGAAAGTTCAGGACAACTTTCTCTTTTTGAAGGACCATTTAATATAAAATTAAAAGTGTAATGTTCTTGTTGGTCTACACTGAAGATGACAGCATATGATTTCTGCAAGCTACTTTAGTGCAAGTGTCTTGGGCTTGTGTTAATTTTGTCAGGTCTATTCCTTGCTGGTGACCTGATGTGGTGATGGCCGCATGTAAATGGTATCAAATATCTTTCCCAGAAAGCATCGCGAGAAAGAACATTGGGCATCAACTGCTGGCAGAGAGGCAATAGTGAGAAGAAAGGGAGTGTAACAGTATTAAAAAATGCATCTTTGTACTTCATGAAGTTGCTAGTGGATATTCCCCTCCTCAACAGTCCTGGAGTCTCCTGATGTGAAATTGGACTTTGGAAGCTTTCCAGCCAGTCCTGAGCATTTCTGCCGCCTCTTTCAACTCAGCCAGGTGCTTGCCACTTGTGCATCCCACTTCTGCTTGAATGAAGAAGCAGGAAACAGGAGGGTGACAGAGTGAAGAGCAAGGGACTGAAGGGACATTGCAAAGTCCCCATTTCATATTGGAAAGGTCCCTGCTTACTGAGGACCATATGCAGATAGCTGACAGCTGTTTGGATAGTTCACAAATGAGCTATTCAGGGATATGGAGTGTTCATAGTGAGAAAGATCATGATATGTGTGATAGCAACAGGAATAAGGAATGTTATGTGGTCAGAAAAGTGATGTGTGTATTTGAGAGAGTCAGCAGAAAGGAGTATTGCATAGGAATGGTGGCACATGTAAATTGCAAAGAAAGCTGGTCAATTTGAGGGAACACTTCAAAATCTAAATGTTTAAAGAGTGCTTTAGTTTCAACTATAAAGGGTTATTCTGTTACCTCTTTCAGATGTAAAGTAGGAAATTAAATAGAAACATGTGTTAATTATTGTGAGCAAAAAAAAAGGGGGAGAATAATTTGATTCACTTCTCCCTTCCATCTTCTTTATTCTTTTGGTGGACTATTCCAAGAGTTGCGTTACCTGGTCTTGTCTGTTTTCAGTTTGATTTCTTCCAGTTACACAGGGACACTTTACTACATGATCTAATGTCTCTTAGGAAAGAGAGGGGCCTCCCGAGCTGGCATGAACTTCTCTGTGGATGGTGGGATGAACTGCAGAGTTTTAGGGTAATCCTATTGTTCACATAATATGCCCACTTACACCTCAAGTTTAAACAGCCTACAACCTATGTGTGTGTTGTATGGTGGCCATGAACTGCCAAGCAAACACTTCCCAGACCAAAAAAACCCCATTACTTTGTACATACCTAACCAAAGCATTTGTAGACAATTTACTGCTGTAATTAATCTTAGCTGTCCTAGCTCCTATGAACTTATATCTGACAATGCTCTTGGATGCAACCAGCCTTCTGAGAAAAGAGACTCTTGCCACTTTCTCTCCCTTTTCTTGCCCAAAAGTTGTCCATTTAGAAAGCAGTAATGCTTTCAAAGGAGATTAAATCCCACTGTGAACCAGTGCAAAACTATATGTGCAGCAGGAGAGTAAAATGAACAAGAATATGGTGTTTTTCTAGAATGGGTAAAAATAAACATAACCATAGAGCTGTGAAACTATCATGAATTTGGCTCCTGGGGTCTGAACCCTGTTCAAAGCCCCAGCTGAAAAGATACAATACTGCACTCTCCAATTCAGCAGTGCTCTAACGTGTTCTACTGCCTCCTGAACAAGCTCTGCAGCAAACTTCTTGCTGAGACTGAAAACTCTTTCAAACAAGGCCTGGGGACTCATGAGCTTTCTACTCAGTAGTAGGCTCACTCCATGAAAAAGTATCTTGCCTAAATGAGGCCAAATATCACACAAGAGAGCTGGTGGGAAATTCAAACTGTTTTAAGCAAAGAAGTCAATAGAGTTGCTGTAGTGAAAGGTAATGTTCAGAGTGAGATCACCGTGTTAGGATCTCATGCTGAACATCAGGACTGGGGTTTTTTTCTTGAGGATTATGAAACTAGCCTGAGGCCAGTCTGGTGAGAGTCTGAGAAAGATACAGAAGGATGTTTGGAGAGCCTGGACTATCAGGGCCCTTATTCCCCAAAAAGGGTAACAGAGGCTGAAAAAAGATGAGAGAGACGAGAGCTGTATTGTTATTTCCAGTGCTCTTTCCATCCATCCCAAAAATACAAGATGTAGCCCTAGACAGAGAATGTGTATACTGAAGCAGTGAATAAGCACAGGCTACAAAGAGATAAGAGGAGAAATTACTGAAGAGGAGCGAAACACCTTGCAGGAATAATGGAATTCAGCAGCCAAACCCCAGTCGTTTAGACTGTAGAGCAATCTGTGGAAGTGCCTTTGCTTAGCACTTTTAAAACTAGACTCCAAAAACATATTTGAAGGTGTACTGCTGAGAAACATCTTGCATTCCTGGGCTTACACTAAAGTAGTGTTGCCTGAAGCTTTTCTCATATTTTCATGTTTTCTTATTAATGATTAAAAACTGAAAAGTATCTTGAAATTAGAGCTGTTTCCAGAAGGAAACCTTCCCAAATTTGGCTTCCTTCAGGTTTAAGTTTTTTGTTTCAACTTTTGTAATGACATTTCATTTATCTATCAGTGGAAAAATTATTGCAAAATTAACTTACAATGTCAAACTAGAAATGGGCTTGAGACACAAATTGAAGAATTAAGCTTAAGAGAAATATTTAATCACTGTTCCTTCAGGCATTGGGAGTGGATGCTGAAGGTCAGCCAGGCTTGGGCTCTGTCCAACTGACAAAGAAAGTGACTTCGTATTGAGGTGTAAAAACATCTCCCTTTCAGATATTCAGAGGCAGAGACTGTCACAACACATATCCTGCTCTCCATTCACAAAATGTGAAATTTTAGCAATATCCGGGTAAGGTTCAGGTCTGAAATCAACCCCTACCCATCTTAGTGTTCCCCAATATATCTGACATCTGCTCCAACATTTGCTCTATGAAACATCAATCCAAAACACCAAAAGTTGTTTGAGCATTCAAAATACAAGTGTTGATTTTTAAGGTCATGGATCCAATGCAAATTTAATGTAGAATGGGGTTGATTTACACAGAAGTTTGAATGCCAAAATGGGTGGAAAACATAGCTCTTTCACCTGTTTTTCACTTACAGACATTTATGGCAATTTAGCGCCATGATTCAAAAACAAAGCTTGTGCCCTCAGAGAGGCAGAATGACCACAAGAAAATATTGACTGAGTGCCTGCTGACTTCGACTGCTGAATTTCACACACAGCTTTCCTCAAAAGCAGCAAGAAGAAAGAGATCGTATTTTGAATTTAAAATGAAATTTTACTCTTGAACATTACTTTATAATAATGTAACTGTGGGGTTCCACGTTCATCTCAATGCCTTCCAGATCAAATGAACTCTGTTTTCATGGCAGAAAAATGCTTTATTTTTTTTTCCTCTTTTTTATTTTTTCCTCCCCCATTGCCAGAATTAGAAATTTAGCCTTGGATCTTAGATCCAAGTCAGATTCTTTCTGGCTCATTTATTGGCAGTCACAAGGATTATACGATAACAGTAATGTTGCAATTACAATGGTAAAGCTATGCAATTACAATAATAAATAGACCATGGATTGGCCAGAAAAAAAAGTCCAGTTTTCTTGCCTATAGCTAGACTGGCTTTATGAAGAAAAATAGCACAAACTTCTATTATGGATTGAAGTCAATGGCATTTTTTTGTCAGCAGAGAATCAAATGCAATTCAGATACACAGAGACATAAATCTGTTCAGTAAGTCAGTCACTTTTCAGAACACCACTGCTTAGTTTTGTTAGTATTTTTCTCCTTTTGGATATTTTGTTCTGTCTGGCACAACATAGGGTTAGTAAGTCAGGCACGTTTGGAAGGTTTTTAAAGAAGTGAAGCAACAGGACAAAGATCTCTTTTACTCCCTCTTAATTATGCTTCCCAGGAATGGGCTTATGTACCCATTTTAAAGATGCCATTGGCATGACATGCCTTTTTTAGGATTTTCCTATGCAGTTCAGAAGTTACCTGCTTGAGAAATGAGAGCAGAAGCTTTCCATAGCTTCATATTGGAATCCTCCTAGCTGCAAAAGCAGTGAAAACTGACCTTTGCTCTCTGAACAAGGAGTCTTCTGGCATGGAGCTTAGTTTTTCTACTGCTCTTCACAACTGTAAATAATGTTAGTATACCCTGAATTCAGTGCATGCAGCACTTTACATTACTATTGTGTATCTTAAAATAAACAACATTGCAAGCTGTTTATTTTGGTGTTACTATGTATGCATTTTTTAAACAGTGGTTACTTAAACAAACGTCTCTGTTCCCACAGCACTTAAAAGCTGCTGTTTGCTCACTGTGGTTTTTGGGTTTTGTCACTTTTGTTTTGGTTGTTTCTGAAAATCACACTGGAGGATACAGAAGACAGGAGTATGTTGTACTTGTTCCAAACAAATGCTTCATGTCACAGCTTTTTCTTTGTGCCAGTTTCTCCCATGTTCCTAGCAGAAAGAATTTTGGTTTAGCTTAAATATAGAGTTCACCAGTATTCCAGATTGGCTGCAACTGTCCTCAAATGAATTTCTGCAGGCCAGTCAGGCCATGCATTTGTTATCAGAATTTGACCCTGAGATAGCAAAATTGTTTTAATTACATTAGTACTGATTATTTATTCATTGCTCAGCAAAACAAAAGATGCGGGGGATGAGAATTTAGGGAATTGAGGGTTTCCACATCTTCTTTCATCCTCTCTCATCAGTCTTCATTCATCCACCCTAGAAACCTCAAGCGCCAAGCAAACTTCTGTGGTTGGAAATGCTGATATGAGGTTGATGAAAAAAGCCATTATCAAAGACATCAACCTTTCAAAGCCACATTGCCACAGCTTAGTGGCCCTCTACGTACACAGGGAACTCAGAGGGCACTTGCTGGTCTGACACAGTTCTGCTAGAGGGCTACACTTTTTCACCTATAGCAATGAGCTTTTGGTGATGGCTCGGCTTCTTCTATGCCATGTATACTGTTCTCAGGTCGTGGTGTATTTGGCTAAGTCTCAGTAAAAGGTTAAGGAAAAAATGTTTTTCTCCCTTCGCTCACTCTCCCCACCTTCGTAAAAGGTGTCTGTGGTACCTCATAATTGTGATAGTTGTTCTGTAGTTGCTCTGTTCCACTTTGCCAATTTCTCCTAGGTAATCTTCAATTAGCCCTTTTTGCTGAGAAAGAAAAATACTTATCTGAGTCTGTAGAATTGTGTCTTAAGAAACTAAGAAATTGGAGGCTTCCTCTGTATGAATATTGCACTATTATAAGGAAAACTGAGGATAGCATAGCAAGGCTACCATCAGTATTTCTTAGCAGAGGCAACAGTGGTAGGTTGAAGGGTATGTGTTTTTAAAAATGGGTGGTCAGCTTACCAGCTTCTGCCCTTATTTTGGAGTAAAAGGTGCCTGGGCAGTCATGAAAGTGATGAGGTGATTCCTGTGTGGGAAAGGTTTAACAAGAGTGCTCTGACAAACATGGGAGACAACACTAAACAGTATCGGGTACTGAACTAGCTCCGTCCAGACTTGAGATCAGAACAGCAGAAGAGTTTGGTTTCCTTGCGCTTGGATACAGCTGAGAACTAAGTCTGAATTATTCATTTGTAGAACTTGTAAAGGTTGACTGTATTTTTGCAACAGAAATAATCTCTTCACTCAACTGCTAATTGCCCCATGATTTTAATCAAGCAAGATTCTTAGATAAGGAAAATTAGTGTTTGAGAGAAATGGTGAATGCAGTTCTTTTGCAATTTGTGTAGACTGTAAACCAGTTTGTCCTCCTTAATTATGGTCTTCAAAGATAAACAGGTTGAAGAGTGTGTTGCAGTCCTTGGCACAAATATAGCATATTTCAGTGCTTTGTTGAGCAAGCTGTGTGTTTTTGAGAAAGAAATAAAAAGTTGCTTGCATATTTTAATGTAGTTAAGATTTATTATTTTTTATTTATAGCTCAGCAGGTGTTGATTTTCAATGTTGTGTATATGCTCATTTGCTTCTGGACTTCAATACACTGGATAACCCCTGCTCTCCCAGTAGGACTATGTGACAATTAAGGATGAGAGGAGCATTTGATAGAAAAGTGGCCAACAGCAGAGCAGTCCAACAGCAGTTGGACTATGTCATTCTATCTACTGAGGGAGGACAGTATAATATACCAGTGTTCCACAGCTTTCCTTTTCACTCCTAGCCTTTTCATCTAATTTGCAGAGCTATTAATTTGTTAGCTTGTTTTTTTATTTTCACCTGCTGATCATTTTTCTCCTAATCAGCCATGAGTCTTCCACAACTTTTCATCTGCTTCACTCACTGAGATATGGATTAAATCTGCTTCAATGCTAATATATACATTTAAAATAGTTTTGCATGCTTTTTTTCAGTCTAAATACTATGCCTACAGTCTAATTTGTGACTGAAATTACTAACATCATTTACATCTGTAGGTGAACACTCTACCTCTTCTATCTGAGAGACAGAAGAAGGCAGAATGATGAGCATTTTTGAAATGCTGCTAACAGAAATGAAAACTACTTAGTGGCAGCAAAGTTTTGAGAAGGAGCAGGTGACACTAAATATTTTAAAAGTATTCTAAGAAGTGTTTTTATCTTGGTTTTCACTAAATAAAATATGCTCTATTGGCCAGATGAATGCTCCACTGAGCCAGATAAGGGTCAGCAGTGAGTGGTGATGAGGCAAAGAAATGTTGCAAGTGTAGGAAGATCCCAGAATTCCCAGTATGTTCTCCTGGCTTCTGGTGGGCAGAAGTTCAAAGACTTTCAGAGTTGGAAGTTTACATCCAGATCATAATGTTTAAGAGCCATTGATGGATCTACATTTTATTTTCAGGCCTGCTATGGACCAAACCATGTATTCATGGTCCACATCAGAAAATATTGTAACAAAAGGATTATTTGAATAATTGGGGACATTTGTTAGAATATTTTATGATGTGGAGTGGAACATTTGAATAAGCTTCACATTTCTTAATATGTGGACCTAAGTTTCTAAACTGTATTGAAAAAAAAAAGAAAGAAAAAAAGAAGAGAGAGTGAGGATATCAGATTACACTTGATTTTAAATTAAACCTGCTTTCTTTCATGTAGTAACAGGAGAAACTTAGCAGCCCCGTGGTTTTCTCAGAAATTTTCATGAAGTGTTCGGAAAATTTTTTCTTCTTCATTTGGAGGGAACCCTGATTAAAACTCTAACCATTCCACATCTTTCCAGCGTCCTATTCTCCATTGCTCTGATCCTGTTCTTCACATGATTGATTCTGGCAAAATAAAACACTGATCAGCCCATACATTTGGTAGAGTGCTTTTAAATAAATATCCCTGCTGTGTCCTGGTAGAAAGCAGTCACACAGTTTTGACATAACCTAATCATGTGCAAAGCTAAACCTTTAGTAGCTAGTTCTTGCAGACATTTTTTTTCCCCTTTTTCCCCTCCCCTCTTCACATGGCCCCTTCAGAGCTGCTGGAGGGCGTTGTTGAGAAGTTGCTACCGTTGATACAGTTGCTATTAATCACAGTCTGCCGTGATGTGACGCAGGTTCTAATAACATCCCATTGAGCTGCCCTTGTATGCTGGAGGCTTACCAACAGCACTAGGCCTTTGATATTCATCTCACACCAGGATAAAGAAAATGTAGAGTTAAAAAAAAAACCCAACTGCAAATAGGCAAAGAACAAAAAAGGGGGAAAACATAGCAAAATCAAAAACAGACACGGTTCTGTGTGCTGCTTCGTTTACCATGGGAGCAGCAAAGCTATAAATCTCTGCTGTGTTGTTTGAAAATTGAACATGAGGCTGCTAAATTTATCATTCATTCTTTGTTGTTTCTGCGTAGTAGCTGCCTGACTTGGCTGACTTTGGTTTCTGTCCCCTCCTCAATAACAATTTTTGTTGTCATTGTTGTTTCAATACATTACACACGCAAATCAAAATTTTACCGGATCAAAGAGTATTGGAGGATTTAGTAAAGTGCTCATAAAGGGGAGGAGGAACAAATTTGCTGCATGCTACACATCATGCTTCCTTGGCAACTGACTCCCTCACATTCATAATTACAGGAACATAATTTTTAAAAAGCAGCATGGGCAGGGGGAGGGAGAGGGAACACTTCCTTTGGTTAAAGACATTCACAACTTTTAAAAAATGTGAGTCTTTGAAAATTAGAAAAAAAAGTTCACCCATATGCTCCGTAAAGATTAAACCTGGAGCCTGATAGAACTGCACAATCACCTTCTTTTGTTAGCACTTCTTGTCCATGTTGAACTGCAAAGAAAAAAAGGTGGAAAGCAAGCCTGCTACAGATGTGACTGGCTATGAATATTCATGAATGCTATTGCTCCTCCTTTTCTACTGGCATCCAAGCCATTCTGATCTCCCTCTCTTTTTTCCTCTTCTCCTTTCCATTCCCTTTCCTTCCTCAAGACTGAACAAGACTACAGTTTTATTTCGGTAACAGCCTGGTACGATACAGTTATCAGTGGCCTCCGAAGCCTTTTATTTCCATTAAAAAAAAAAAGAGAGAAAAAAGAAAAAAAAAACAACCAAAAAAAAAACCAAAGGAAAAAAGAAAAAAATTGTAATTATCCACAGTTTTATGAATCCACCTCCCCTTAATGTTCATTATTTAAACCAGCAGCAATTACAAGTTCAAAGGGGTTTAGAGGGCCAGCAACCCGCATAATCACTGCCAAATTAAGCGGGACTCATTCGTCACAGAAGAGTACACTCTGAGCAGTGAATCATGCATGCAGTGACAGGCACTGATTTACATAAAGACGAAATCTGTGCCCTCTAGGGCTGAGTGTTACTTTATCTCAGTGGCCCTGTGATATATGCATTTTCTTTTGGTGTTAGGAAGGTTCAGAGACTGATGCTGTCTAATACATTATATTTTATTCTCACTAGCATCACTACTACTGCCTAACAAATACTAATAAAATACTGCCTAAACTAATTCATGTATATGTGTATTTAACTAACAATAATCAAAACTTCAAGGCTCTTGAGTTTTTAAAGGCAAAGTTTTATCCAGAAAAACACCCTTTTCTAATCTGTTTACAATACTTATGAACCTCTTGAATTTGTTTTTTTTTTTTTTGTTACCAGTTTGCAGGTCAAATACTCATTCTTGAAAAAGACTACTTTTATTCTCCACTGCCCCCACTCCCTCCCCTGCCCCCCGCAGTGATTTAACATAATATTTTTTGAGTAAATGTAAGTACTTGTACATGTAAGTACATGTACAGTGTCAGAGGCTGAGACTGAATGTATTACTTTATCCCTAGTTTGCTGGCTATCCAAGGTGTTTTAAGTCAGTGTGGTTCCTCCTGACAGAGACATTCTGTAGGGTCTGGAAAAGTTACGTCCATTAAGGGCATCTATACATCTGACAGTGGAAGACGAATCTTTTCTGTTAGAAAGGTGTCCCTTATTTTTATCACGCTACTCTGCCTCTGATAATGAACTGTTTAAAGATGCTTTTATATTCTGCTTGAAGACTGAGTTCTATGCAGTTCATTTACCTACACCCACTCACATAGGCAAGGTGAATAGGTCTTGACCCTTCAGGTAGCAGATGTATCCATGCAGGGTGTATCTGTAATCTACAATGAAACCAGAAAAGTAGTTTTTGTGGAATCATTACTCACCTTTAGCTATTAGCTGCTACTCTTCTCCACCACAACACAACACAATTGTCATATAGACAGTACATACAGTAGTTTGGAAATGGTACTTAACTCTCCTCCCTTAGGGGTGGCTCCTCAAAGTTTATTTAGACATGCACTAGCTACAATTTGTGAGAGGCCTCCTTAACATATAAAAGCACTTTACATAAAAGAGTTTGACTCCCAGCTGTCACTGAGACACAGCAGAATGACCCCAAAACGTCTGTCTATGGCACCTTGACACCGATGCTGTTTCTACACCAGCTCTGGTGCAGAGAGGAGGTAGCTGGTGGTGTCAGAAAGCAACCGCTGTCTGATCAGCCCTTCTTTTGCCTTGACATGCTGCTGCACTCAGGACTGTGCTGTAGATCTAGCATCGGTGGCTCTCCTCCAGTTGTGTAAGTCTGTCTGGTTTTGGTCCCATTAGGCAATTTCGCTGGTGAAGCAGAGCAGCAGTGTTCTGTATGTGAATGGACAAGCTCATTTTTGTACAATGTCCCTTGCATATGAAAGAGATCCATATTGCATGTACAAATCACACAGGAAAATGTCATTTGCATATGTCATTGCACTTACTGTGCAAGTGACTATGCATCTAGGATGTCCACCTCAACACTATGTCCTCTGATAGAAGCTACTGAAGAATTTGAATAATTTAGGTAAAGTTATGACAAAGCCTAGTCACAGCATCTTTTTAATTGTATTGGCTACAGTATGTTTAGAGTGGACACTGAAGTTCTTATGGGCATAATTTAGTATCACTTTTAGATAGTAGTGTACATTACTAGGAAACAACTTTATGGTTGGTAAACAGAAGTTGTACTCAATCTCAAATGGATGTAATTTATGCCACTGTAAAATCAGATTAAATAGATAGTTAGTGAAAGGGAGATTATAATGTGGATTACGAGTTTTTTGTGAAGGTCTGTAAATGAAAGTGGGGTGAAGCTCTTATGTGATGGCAGCAGATTTGTGTGAATTGACTGGTTTAGGTTTATTCTATTATGCATTACGGAGTTCATGAGTCACTGAAGTCTATACTAAGATCAATGTTTGCAATATTATGTATCAAATAACTAATTTCTACCTTTTTATTTTATTAAATGCCTAAAAGATGTTAAATTACTATTTAAATAGTGGAAATTCTTTAATGTTTCATTATATTTTCAAAGAACATAGAAAGTAATGTATTGATCAATGATGGAGAGATGTGGAAATGAAAACCTTTTTGCCATATTATACTCTTCTTTGCTTTATTGAATCAGAGCAGTTTAATGTAAAGGACATGGCCTCTAGGAGTCAGAGTAGCATGTCACAGTCTTCCTTTGGATATTTCTGACTTTAAATTTCCATATATTTATTGTGGTCTTCTACAGAAAAGTGAAATGCTGAAATATTTTAAATCATGTTCCCATGGAAGAGTTGTCCGAAAGGAGTTGTAAAGCCTTTGCCCTGTAATTTCTCACTTTGAGCTCACTCATCTTCATCAGCAGTTTAAGTTAAGATGTCAAATTTTGTTGATCTAGCTTTTAAGAACTGCTGCAACAGGATTCATATTTTGTCAAAGTGACAAAGATTTTTGCCTTTAAAGTACAGAAGAGTAAATTAAGCCTGGTTTTGGCTGGATTTAGAAAAGAGCACATGGGCATGCCTGGAATTGAGACAGTGGAGTTGTCTCATCCACGTCTACCTCATTTTAAATGTAAAAAACTAACCTTTGGAACTGGTGGGACTTAGGAAGATAGTGGAATTGCAGGATACTGGGTCCCAAGGCTCTTTTTAGCAGTGGTCAATGCTCCTGGCCCTGAGGGAAAGGAAAACAATGAAAAGAAAGTGGCATTTTGATTTGAGATCTAATTTATGTGACTATATCCAAAAGTGTATCAGTATCACCTCAAACCCAGAAATCTGGGATTCATAGCAGTCTTGCAGAGGTATGGTAATTGCTGTAAGTTTTTGTCGTATTTTTTTAAACTTGGGCATCCTTGCTTTCAGCCCTACTAAATGTGATGTGGCCGATATGGTGAATATATTTAAGTACCTAACATGGAAAATATCTTGTTTTCTTTCACTCTTGATCTTGTCCATCAGCTTTCAGATTAAATTTATTTTGATTTCTCTGTTTTAACTATGGATGTAGACTGTTGGGAAAGGCTTGGAGGATACAGTTGCTTTAATGATCAAATTCCCTTTCTCCTTGGTCTAGCCTGTATGAAATCTTGATGCAGTGTAGAACTAAAGTGCCCATCAATGTTCCTTTTGTTGGACATGCTTCATGTATTGTAGTGAAGTTATATGCATCCACATAGGTTGTTAGGAAAAACTTAACATGCCACCAATGTGCAGGGAGGGAGAGTTAATTGTGTCGATGTCCCAAGACTACACCAGTGACCGGAGCACACTGTAGTGGTCATATGAATCCATCTTGAATAAAAATTAAAAACAGGTTTTCAGCCAATAGCCTAAGGTAAAATCCTAGTGTTAATAAATATGTGCAGATGAGTGAGATATTTTTCTGTCTTTATCATTTATAAATCTCAGTACTGTAGATATAGGGACAGACATCTAGGAAAGATTAAAAATTAAATTGGCATATGTTTTACCATAACTGATAAGCACATGTTGTGTTTTTCTATACAGAAGTATCTTGTTTTGCAGTCCAGAAGCATTCCCAGAAGGGAACATGACTGAGCCTCTTTTCTTCCCGAGGGGTTGGGGCTTTTTTCAGCTCCCCTACACTGCCATCACCTTGTGTTGCATTAGCCAGAGGCTTTTGCTGGCCCTGCAAACACCAGTTCTCCTTTGAGCAGCTTTTTCTAATGCCACCTCTCAGTCCAGCAAAGCATCCATGTCCTCTTCCCCTGTGTCCTGGCCACAGGAAGATTAGAGGGGCAAGTCTTCACTTGCTGCTAATGACATAGTTCCAATGAAATCCAGCTTTTGCTGGCAAGCCTGATGTGTAGACTGAAGAGCAATGACTTTTTATACTGTCAAGCTTGGCCTAGGCCCCTACTTCTGCTCAGAAATTAATGATCTGCATTTTTGATTGCCACAAAAGGCACCCTTACAATGTTGATTTCCACTCTTACTGAATTTAGCTCTGAAGGAATCGATGTCTGCAGTGGCTGGATAACTATAGAGTTTTCCTTAGCTGCTATATATAAATTCGCAGATGCCCCAACAAAATTGTTTGACGCATCTTTAGAATCTGTTTCAAACTCAATCTCAGAAGAAAGTAGGAAAGTGGGTCCTGTGTTGGCACAACACAATGGTCACTGTACAGTGAACAATTAACACAAAGATTAGTAAAGACCCCTAAATTGGGCATGCACATATCAAGTTACATCCAGAGCACATATGTGCTCCATTGATTTTTAGATGCACTTCTGAAGAGTCTGTTATCAGACAGTAGATTTACAGCATCTCTGAGAGTCCTCCAGTTTATACTGTTTTGACTGAGGCTTTTGTAGCCCCTGATAGTTCCTGGAATCAGGGAATGACAAAAGTCACCTCATCTTCACCATGCTTATGCACTGAGAACAATTTTTTGGAGCCGGTTTTTCTGAAATGGAAATCCTTTGATTTCCTCTGACACTTATTGATGCTTACTTAGGTGACTTGTCCAGAAACCAACCATGCAGAAGAATTCAGGAATTTTTTTTTCTTTTTGGCTTCTAGCCAACATCCAGAAATCATGCTTTAAAAAACCAGTCCATGTCATCTAAAAGAAAAAGAGCATAATACCTTTCCAGATGTTAATTCCTTTCATGATATTTTGCAGCTAAGTTTTTTATGCTAATTGTCCACACCTTCAGGGTTTTTTATTGTTTTGTTTTTTTGGTTTTTTTTTAAATCAGTAGCTGTAATATCTGTATCAAAAAAAGCTTAAAAGAGTTATTACAATTTTCCAGCAAATGGCAGACTTCATCTTTTAGGTGTTAGAAACTTCAGGAACGATTTTAAATTATTTTTGACAGTGGGTTAGCATGAGTGAAAGTCTTTATCTAAAGATCCCACCTGACTTTCTGAAGCACTTAAAATATTACCAGAAAATTTGTTTCTGTGGCTTATTGTAGAAATAAGTAGGTATGTGAATAAAGTTTCTGGTGGAAAGGAATGATACTCAAAAGAGTTTAAAGATGATAATTAAGTTTTCTTTTGCTTTTGGTTGTGTTTCTAAAACCAAAGTTCAATATTAATATGCTGAGACCAGTGATCATGCCTATATTTAAGAAACCCTTTCTTTCCTGTTTATTGATGGTAAACCAGCTAGATTTTTAACTGTTTGAATGAATATCAGAGAAGGGAGGTCCAGCAAGAGTATGACTTCACTATATGCAGTTATAGATTACTTCAATACCATTTTACCTTCTAGTCTCATGACTTTACCTCCAGTTGCAAACACCATTTCTGCTACTGGACTTCAGCTAGGTTTGTGTCCCATCTCATAAATACCATGGCCTCAGTTGGTGTCGTGACCCTTTATTTAGGCACCACTGTCCTACATCATTGTGCCTGACCAGCCTGGGACATGAATCCAGATTAATTTATTCTGTGAAGGTTTAGAGTAGAGAAGCATCCACTTTGTTTGCCTATGTTATGCAAAATATAATTTCCAGGTAGATGCAAATAACATTGACAATAAAATAATTAAAGAAATAGATTTATTTTTTTTTAAATTGAGGTTACCATTCCTTTTAAGTGTTCTTTCTATAGACTATTCTGAAACTAATTTACAGCTGTACAAATGATAATTGAATGTTTTTATCTGTGTATGTAGCTTAAATGACTGTTGTTAACTGTATGCTATTAGGAATACCACCATGTGTACTGTTAGAGAAGCTATATATCTGATAAACCCAAGTCCCTAAATACAGAGTATTGATAACAGATGTTAGCAGTTTGCCTATGTACCTGGCTTAAACTATATGATAGAAAAAATGTTAGATCATAAAATCATTGATGTTCATTGTGTATTTGAGAGGTACTTCAAGACTGAGGTCTCCAGGCTTAGGATATGACCCGGTGGGACTGATCCAAGATCTGCAGGGACAGTGTAATGTAAGGTGCTGCCATACTGATGAAATATCTGGGATACATGTCAAAACCCCCAACTGCTCAATCAACATAACAGCATTTTACATGCATCATTGGTTGAGAGTTTTTCCTATATGGAAACATAACTTTCATTTTTTAGCCTACCTTAGAAGACAACAAACTGGAGTATCTGTGCAGCTACTACAGTACTGTAAATGAAAAGCACTAAAGTTCCTGTCTGAGCTGCAGAGAAAAAACCCAAAACCAGCAGGACAGCACTTACATAGAATTTAATGTTGTCAGATCATTTGGTTTCACCAGAACTGCTTTGGTTTACTTTCCTCAGAGCAGTTTAAAAGTTGTTTAGCCCTTCAGGAGTTTCTACTCACTTCCTAATCGGAAGGAACAAAATAAACCTATGGAAACTATGTATGCAATTGGCAAGGATTTCAAAATTGGTGTGTCCTTTGGTCCACAGACTAAGCTTGACCTATATATATATATAGACACACATGTGTGATTCATTAATGGTAACAGGGAATTTTTTGATATGACTTCTCATGCATGTCTCATACAAATAAAATAAATTGTGTAGTCTTTTGACATGATTTATATACTTAGGACTTGATCCAATTCTCAAAAAAAATAATGGAGAGTCATCTTTGAGAACTAAAGCCAAAAAAGACAGTCATAAGCTTTCACTATGGAAAGGGAAGGCTTGGATTTTGGCAAAGCTTTTTTGGTTTAACAGATAAATATTTTAATTAAGTTGCCCTTGAAGATAGCAGAGATGCCTAAAGACTGACATCTCTCTGCTTAAACACCAACAAGAGTCATTCAAATGAAAGAGGGAACCAAGCCTTTCCACAGGGTCTAGCATCAAACCTGTCTTACAAGTTACTCTGCTGAAATGCTCTCCAGTGCTTTCGGCTGAGACAGACAGAAAATGTATCAACAGGGTTGTGGGCAGGGTATGCAAGGCAAACATTTGTGCACAGAGCCCAGGATTTTGAAAGAGCTCAGTGAAAGTGGTGAGCACTGTTGAAAAGTTATCTGTTGACATTGTGATTTGTTCTAAACCTGGCCATAGGAGCAGGTTTGAAATTATTTTCACATAGGTCACTCAATGCAGCCACTGAGTGAAAGATTCACTGATTTCATTCAAATTCAAGTCAGTGTCAGAGCAGAAATATAAGAACCTAAAGACAGGCGGTGAAGCATTACTTTGGAAGTCTTTTGACAAATTTATAAGAAGGCCCCATCTTCAAATATTTACATGGAAAGTTCTTTTTAATGAATCTCTGGATCAGTACTATATCAACATGTAGTATGTTAGATTTCTACAAAGACTATTTTTATTATGTATGTATTTAACAGACATACTTCTATTTTGAGGGGAGAATTTTTTTTGATGAGCAGTAAAGATAAATGTTCCTCTGGATGAAGGGAGGGATAGAGAGCTGTAGAGTGAGTACTCACTGAGTAGTGAGATAAGTATTAGAGAGGTAAGACTTGGTTAAGAATAATGAAGGATCAAAGATGAGCTCAGGTGCCTGATTTTAGACAATATTGAGAGAAAATGTCATACTGGCTTTCCACCAGCACATTAACAAAGAGAAAAATATTAACTTTTTTCCAGACTGGCATGTCATGAACTGAGAAAACTGGACAATAGACTACATCTACTCTTCCCTTTCTCATTGTCCTTCTTACTCCAAAATAAACTGTTTTTCTTATCTTCTCTCTCTTCTGTTTGTTTTGTGGGACTCAGAACTATCTGTGCAGCAGTTGTTGGAGGTTCAGGTGGAACTTTTTCACCTACCAGCATTTCTGCATATTCTTCTGTGGCAAGTTAATATTTCCCTTGCACATCTATCCATCAAAATATTGTTTCTAGCTTCAAAAAGGTTCACTTCTTGAAAGAATCACTAATTTCAGAATTGCTAAGTTTCCTCCTCCTACTTTCATGAAGTCGATGAGAATTCTAGTGGCATATTGGTTTTTTGACATAATCAAATATAAATGAGATAAGATTTTGAGTATTATTCACCAATGGTGTTGTGTAAACCCAAGTGACCAATGGAAAAAAATCACGTGATAATGATCATGTAGGAATTGTGAATTGGAATCTCAGGATAAGAGATCAATAGAAAGTCTCATCAGACTGTCAGTATAGAGGTCTGTTGACTACACAGCCTTCTTTCCCACAGCCATCTGGAAACTCACAGGCTCCATTAACTTCCAAGGGTAGATTATCAAAACAGGTGCGTTGCACTGTCAAGAAAGAAATACCTTGAACAGAAACTGAAAAATACTGTGGGAAGTCTGTGTGAATTCCTTTGTCCTCCAAACTACAGATGTAACAGAAATAATATATCTGGTCATGCTCTAATCTAGGGTGGTCAGTTGGAGCAAAATCTATGCAAAACAAGCTTAATTGTAATTATGAAAGCCAGAAATTCTGAAATAAACTGGAAGTATTATTAACAGTAGAACAACAATACAGCAACAAACAAAAGCAATTTAAACAACTCCATCAGCTCAAAAAAGGCTTTAATATTAATAGAGCACAAATTTCTGAACTTCACTTCCCTGAAATGTCCTGGTTTGGAAATTACTGTGAAAGCTGAAGATAATATGTATATAGAAAAGTACCTCAGAAGAATAAATAAAATACTGAGGCAAATGTATGTTACAATTTTTATAATCTCTATAGTTGTTGATTTTATATGTGTCTATTTACATTTCAATGAATGAAAGTAGCTGGTTTTGCTGCCTTTGTTTTTTACACAGCAAATTTAAATGTAGAAAAGTCTGTCTGCAGTTGTATGTCAGAATCCACAGCGCTTGTAGAGAGTCCCATTGAAATCCAAATATGGATATGGGAGATCAAGTTGAAATCTGTTGGAGGGGGCGCAATATGACTTCATTGCCCTCTATCGCCATTCTTTTTTTTTGGCTGCCTTGCAGTGAATAATCAACTGAACTTGGATGGCAAAGAGAAGTTGCTGTATAGGCTGCTGAGCTCTGCAGCTAGCAGACCTGCCAAGTCTTAAACACTGAGAAAGAGACATTTGTCTGACTTCTTTCACACTGTCCCATGTATTTTCAGAAAACAAGTCATGCACTTGCAGCTTTACTTTTGGGCCCCACAATTTCTGTTCTGCTTCATGATCCCTTGTGCCAGACAGACCTATAGACACTTAGCTGTAGCCTGGGCCATGGGAAATCACGGAGTGGGAGAGAAACTGCTGCACCGGGCTGCTCTTTAGAAGTGTAAATCTAGCAGCCAAAAGGCCCCTGACAGAGACATATCTGGAACATGGACTCTCTGCTGTTGTGTGAGGGGCTACATGCCTCCCACACAACTCTTCCCCTTTTTCTCATTTTGCAGGGACCTGACATGCAGGGTCACATGCACAGAGGCCTTGGGAAGTTGAAGGATCTACAATATTACTATATAGCTGGGAAGAATATGCTTCTTGTATAAATATTAAGATCACAGGTATAGGATTAATTCCTGTGCTTTCAAAAAGCACTAAACCTGAGCTCAAGTAAGTGAAAATAGATTTCAAGCAACCTTCTGCAGCAAGAAGCATGTCCTGAGAGTTAGCATTGAGACTTCATTTAATTATCTCATAATCAGAGTAATAGTCTCTTTTGCCATGGTCTAGAGGGGAAATAATCTTCCTAGGTTAAGTTTCTGGGAGCTCTCATGGGTGCTGATATCTGTCACAACCCTCTATCATCTCCTCAGCACACGCCATAGGCAGTTGACATAGCACTGAAAACAGTAGAAATAAACTATTGATCAGCTAAGATGGTCATCTCTTTTTTTTTTTGAGTCTGTCTTTATGTCCTTCATTCATGTCCTCTTTTGTGATGTCAAATGAGTTTTCTGAGCTTAAAATGAATGCTAGCAAGGACAAAATGCATACCTGTGAATAGTTAGCACTAATGATATATATGTTCAAAAAACCTTAGAAAATAATTTTGTACCTAACCAACGTCAAGTATTAGAAAGAACTGTGAGCAATGCTGAAATTTTTGTTTCTTCTGGTCTGGGATACTGAGTCTAGTCAATAGAGATCCTTTATTGAGCTTTCCATACTTCCTTTAGACTCCACATTGGAGACGACATTGCAAGGGCCCGTTCTCTCATATGAGAGCATGTGAGATGGTGAAAATGCCACAGCAGTTAACATCTTTTGCGCTCTCTTTCCTGGATTCCATGTTGAGCTATGTTTCCAGTACATAGTGGAGAAAGTCCAATGAAGGGCCATGAAGATGGTTAAGGGACTGGAGCATCTTGTTCCATACAAAGAAAGGTTGAGAGAGCTGGGGCTTTAGCTTAGAGAAGAAAAGGCTCAGGGGGAATCTCATCAATGTATAGGAATACATGAAGGGAAGGTGTAAAAATGAAGAGAGCCACTCTCTTTTCAGTGGTTCCCAAGGACAGGACCAGAGATAATAGGCAGAAACTGAAACACAGGAAACATTCTGTGAGGGTGACTAAGCACTGGCATAAATTGCCCAGGGAGGTTGTGGAGTCTCCATCCTTGGAGGTATTCAAAAGTCATCTGGACCTGGTTCTGGGAAACCCGCTCTAGATGACCCTGCCTGAGCAAAGGGGTCAGACCAGATAACCTCCACATATCCTTTCCAACCTCAACCATTCTGTGATTCTGTGAATACTAATGCTTTTTTTGAGTGTCTTAATTTCATTTGTTATTTTCTCATTCATTATGCTTTACACTGGGGGAAAGTTGGTGTTTGAATTTATTTGATTTGCTTTGTTCTGTTTTGTTTTTTAAACCATGTGCCAAAATGAATTTCATTTCAGACAGGGAGCCCCATAGCTATTTTTAGAGGACATCTACCTCTTGCATGTTCTGCAGGCTTAGAAGACCTTTCTTCAGGAAGGTGCACTGCTTCCCTGTACTGTTAGTATATTGCTTTCAAGAAACCAAGAGAAGATTTGCCTCCCACCACAGCAATGTAATGTAAGCTGTAAATGCAAAAGTAGCACATACCATTTGGACTCACTTGTCAACAATAGCCTAGGCATTCAGGGGCATTCCAGAGAATGCTGGGGTACTGGGAAAAAAGGGAATTTTGTGTAGCAGTAACCCCAAAATCTGTGCAGTTTGTGGCAATTGGAGAGATGTATTGGTGAGACAGCTGGAGAGAAAGATAGGAAAGGATGCAGCTGGATTTCTGAAAGGCATGTTTATGCTAAACCTCTACCTGGCAACTTTCTGAAGAGGGAGAGGCACAGCTTTGGGCAAGGGAGCTGTGGGCAGGCAATGAGCAAGCATTTATAGAAAAATCACCTGGTCAAAAAATGAGGAAGTTGAAGTCTGAGATGTCTTAGGTGTGTACGTATTGTGCACATACTGTGTATATATATAGCACAGGTATGTGCATTGGTCATCAAGACCAGGGGATTGCCAAGAGGAAGAGTATGGTAGTTTTGTCAATACAGCTTGCATCTTACATTAATCTACATGCTAGGGCAAATCAGCAAAGACTCATCAATCAGTACCAAATTAGCTTTACCTTGTTCATGTAGTGTAGCACACAGGAAAATTTATCAGTGTTAAGCCCTATCCAGTCCTATTTAAAAGTTCTAGATTTTTCCATCCAGACATTTCACCGCTTTGCTCACATAGACTTCCAAAGAATTTATCCCGAGGGGCTATTTCTTCTTGCATTGCAGTTACAAGGCATTAGTTCATGCACTGCCGGTATGTCAAAACGTGTAGCTGATAACTTGGTTACATCATTAGTTATTCCTACCTCAGGTGGAAAAAAAATAGCTGTCTTAAAGCGCTGCTCAGTGTGCATGTTCTGCAGATTCTCACAGAGGGACCTGTGGTTACCTCAGCCTGATGATTGCTCTGCATTCTTCTGATGTAGACACCAGGAGCTGTTGAAAATAATTGAGACGCTTGTCAACAGAGTGGGAGACTGGACTTCATCAAAACTGTTTTAGTCTCCAGGACTGATGACCTTTTGATGGAGTTTGTTTTAGTTAGGAATTAAGTGTCCAATGCTGTGTAGTGTGAAGCGCCTTCCCTGAGGTGCCGAGTATCCCTGTTTCTCTTGCGGTTGCTCTGGCACTAAGCATCTCTGTCAAGACACTGAGCACTTTGCAGAATAGTGCTTCAAACTGCTTTTGAAAGGAGAAACAAGGTTTTCAGTTCTGTTTTTTAAAGAATGAATTTAAATTTGAAATACAGAATTGTTGTGAGTAATACTTTGTTCATCGAGAATGAAAGCTAGAAAGGAAACTAATTTAGCAGATCAAAACTAAAATCACTTTGTTAGCTAGAACTGGGGTATAAATGCAGGTACTTCAATGCAGGGAAAATACAAGCATATCATTTTGCAGAGGAGGAATTCCAAAAAGAGTGCAATTCCCCAATTGTCCTCTGCTATTAATAGTAGTATTGTAATGCTGATCATAATGTTTAAAGAAAAATATAAGGTTTCTGACTTTTTATATGTTTCCAATTTTTTTTTATTGCTGTAAACTGAGCCAGCTGATGAACAGCCTCTAGGGAGGAGACAGGATCACCCTTGTTTCCTGTTCAGCCTTGCTCCAACAAAAAGCTAATGAAAGAAAAGAACGTAATGGCCTTGCAACCCAGGTAAAAGGTTCAGGAGAGTTCACAGGTCAATTGATTTCTAATCTTACTTTATGTTATATTTCAATCAAAAAAACCCCAACCTAAAACAAAACCACTCCAGTCCCATAGTGCAAATGTATGCTTGGCAACAACACCCAGATTTTACATTGTCTTTGAAAATTAAGTGTTAAACCTCTTGCAGCAGAAGGACACTATGTGAGGTGCAGCAGTGAGCATTCTAAGCAATTTGAAAAATTCTTCTGTTTAGCTATGTCAATATGGATGGTGGTGTATCAGTGTATATATGCACACACAAATATATTTCAAGGTGGAAATATTTAATTAGCCCATCTGCAAGCTTAAATAGCAAATCTGCATTCAATACATTCTCAATTAATTTAGTGAAAATTACACCATTGACCATTTCTTTACTGCACTATCTCAGAATGGAGAAGGGAGAGATATTAGTTGCATCACTGTAGAGCAATGAGATTTCTGTAAGTCGTGATCCGCTGGCATGTAATAACTCGATCTGCTTCATGCAGACAAAATATATTAAAAGTATGGACGAGTGAAGTTTGTGCCCCAGGGAGAAGGCAAGATAATGCATTGAAATTGTTCAGAGGTAGTTAGATACCTAATGGTCTAATATGTGAGCTATGTGAGGTCTGGGGTCTGGTTCTCATAAATTCTGGCTAGACTGATCCTGTAATTTCAAGCAAAGGATAAAAGCGTTAACCAGAGTCATCAGTGTTCAAGGTCCATGATGCTGGATATTATTCATGTAAAGATTCAAGAAAAACACTAAAAGGAAAGCTCTGGAGCATATGTGTTTATATGTGACAATATACGTATATATAAAAATATGTGCTGTACTCCTTGTGTACGTGTAGATATATGCACAGAAACATGCATACAGTAAATGTGTACATTAGCATATGTACACTTACATAGAAATCATGCTAACAACTGAATAGCCAAAATAAGAGCTTTTTGTTGTGTGTTTGGTGTTCTGTGTGTTCATTGTGTGGTGTGGTGGGGTTTTTGTTGGTTGGTTTGATGCCATGAAGATTTTTTTGCCTTTTCTTTTATACCCCTGTTACACCTTTTTTTCAGCTTCTGTATTCTTAGTGCTTTTTGCCTGCATTCTTGGACTTGTTTGTTAAGATGAGAGATTAAACATTTTAGAAGCTTCATAGTTAGGGATCAGTGTGCCCCAGACCCCAGGGTCCTCTCCAGAGCACATTCTGTAAACTAAGATAGAACCATCCAGGGGAAGGTTCCTTGGGGAGGGGGGCTCACTCGAGCCTCTCATTGGGGAATCTTTGATAGATATGCTAATTAGCAAAACCTATAACGTTAGACCAGATCTTTTTGGGGTGTGCATTTTTGCGGGGTGCATTTTGGTGCATTTGACCTGGACGTGTGCACCTAAGGATCCTTAAAATAAATACCAAGGTAAAATCCCTTTTCCCCTTCTAACTGTGTATGACTTGATTTTCAGACCAGGAAAAGGAATCAGGTTGGTTGGTTGGTTGTTTTTAATCTCTTTAGCAAGTTAATCTATGGAAAAACAAAATGCTAGATCTATTTTACTGCTGCTGCTTTGTAATATACATTGTATACCAACAACATTTTTACACTTGGCATCTACAATGTTTTTTGAGTTGTCTTGTGTTAATACATATTAACAAAACTTGCTTATGATTACAGCAAAACATGGTTAATGCATGCTGATACACTTGTTTTCTCACTTTGTACAGCAACTCTGAGCATATTAAACTAGTGAGGTCGCTCCAGTGGCTGAATGGTTGCCACTAGAATTGTGTATTATGCTTCCTGATAAGTACACAAATGTAGTGTAGTACTGCCTCAATTCACACTTATAATTTTGCACCATCACTGCACGCTAATCAAGAATTTGCTGTTTCAAAAACTGCATAGCTGCAGAATTGAAATTAAATGGCAAGAGAAAGTCATAAAACTATCCCTTATTACACAAATTGTACAACACAGCATAGATACTAAAATATCCTGGACTCCATAGATTTCATTTGCCATTGTTTCCTTGAGCAGTATTTAAATTATACTTGTCCTGTAGTTTCTAGTATTATAAACTGTAGTCATTCTATGACTGTAAAATTTCACCTGGATGTTACCATGGCTTTACTTAAATCATTGGATGGGAATGGAAAGAATCTCATGTACACCTCTCTACGTCCCAGAATGAGTTCTCACCAGCTTCATGGGCTCTGACCACTTTGTTCTCTGGACTCCAGAGTTAGACCCTGGGAGCGAAAAGATCATATGATGTTAGAGGGATTCTTATCTCTTTCTTGATAATATGATTGTTTTCTCTTACTTCTAAGTACATCCTGATTTAAGAGCTCTGAGTTTTTGTCTTTCTGAGTGTGCATGATTTGCAAATATTTTAGTAACTAAACTAAATCTCCTTTTGCCTTGATACATACATTTTAAAATTAAACACAGGACAGGATAGAAAAGCAAACCAACAAAGCAAGTTGTTACATTATCTTCAAATTTTTTCTTTGTCTGTGATGTATCCCTTTCTTTCCAGTTCTGTAATGAAGTATTCCCTTGAGAACTCATGTAAAAAATTCCATATTGTTTGACACCAGAGGTCTATCTGCATAGTGTGAGGCCTTCTTAGATGCCCAAAAATCTGAGGGGGAGTTGAAAGGGGCTAGAGGATGAGTATTGCATGTTAAGGTGCAACCCCTTTGCCCCCTTCAAATTTAATTAGGTGCATTTGGAGGGTATGATTCATTTCTGCAGTGTTGGCACCTGTGTGCCAGTTTTACAGAAGAAAGTACTGAGACCATGAGTCCAATGAGGAGGCAGCTGGAGCCGCTCTGGTTCTATGCAACTGCTTTCTTCATCTTGGGGTTGTGGTAGAGAGACAACGCAAAGAGTCCTATTAACACTGCTGAATTTGAGATGGTGTTTTCCAGAGTTTACTTAAGCTTAAAATGCTGCATTTGTAATAAAAAAAAAAAAGTTGGCTCTTCTGGAGACTTGCTCTGATTCAAAATATGGACCTCTTTTTGAAAAGAGCGCAGCTTTTAACATTATTAAATTTAGCTTTCTGTATAACATTTCCACATGCGTTTTCAATTAGTACTTTGAAAATTACAGATTTTTGTCAACCCTTAATTACAGGGCAATAACACACCCATGTCTGTTTGACTGACTCATTTGGATGATTGTTCTGACAAAAGCAAAGATCATCTGGCAGGTTTGTAAGGACAAACTCTCCAAAACTGCATCTAATTTTGAGGTCCTCAACTCAAAATTCTTTATTTTGCACATGCAAAGATCAAAAACACAGCCAAACTGTACAGTTATATGTGTACTACTTGACCTGTGAAAGCAAATTAGTTAGGATTGTACCACCTGAAAATTAGAGGTCAGATTAATGCCTCTTGGATAAACTGCCCCTCGAAATTTTAATAGAAAGTTTTATAGAGCAATTGAAAACTATTTAGAGCTGCTTTTCAGTAATTAGATGAGCTATTAGGTGGAAAATTGGCAGACTAATGAGTGATTTAAGACACAAAAACTCAGCTTGCATTGGCAGGATTATGGAAGGGGTAGATATTTTCAAAAGAATGTTGTAAAAGATAACGTGGTTGATCCACAATCAAATATATTTCAGAATAATAGTGTATTTTTTCTTGTATGAACTTTTAAAGCCTATTATTTTCCCAAAATGAAAGATGAAACATAGATGCTAAGAATAAAATAACAATCCAAGAGCCCTATGCTTTTTCTAAGATCAGAGGTATGTGTCTGCTGTCTTCTTTCTGTCTGTCTAATTTACTCTGAGGAGAGCAGAGACTATACCGAAGTACATAAGGGGTATCAGAATTCCTTTATGTTCCAGTGTTTTCCCTCCTTCAGGGAATGGATCAGACAGTGAGTGCACAGGGACAACATGACCTGTGAATCCTCACAAACCAAAACACAGCTGGCAGGTCTAATTTTAGGTCCTTTAGCCTTGATCATGTCCCTTTAATGTATTGAGTGGAAAAAGAAAAGCGCTTAAAATACAGGAAACATCACAGAAGGTCCAAATTCCTCTTTAAATAGAGCCTCTACATTGATGTGTTTTTCCTCAACTCGTTTTGTTTAATTTTCTGTGTGATTTTTTTTTAAATGCATGTGAAATTTGCCAGGTCGGCAGCCCAGGAGACAGAAGTTCCCTATCAACAGAAAGGTTGCTGCAATGCAAAGTGGAAATTTGCATTTCCTACAATGACTTGCTGGTGTGACAGAGCCCTGACCTAAAAGGACTACCTTTAAGCTTGAGAACATGGTTTAGTTTCCACACCTCATTCCCAGCCTTGTCTTAGACAAGCAGAGAAACAGTAGGATTTATTTTTATTTTCTATTTGATCTAATGGGAGGAAGATAGGGCCTCAGACCTTGACTTTTCTCAGTATCATTTTGTATGACTTTCTGAAATTCTTTTCCAAGATGCTGAAAAAGCTGGGGATTTCCATGCAGACACGCAATGCAGAGATTGCATGAATTATCAAACTATACTTTAAAAAGCTTTCCCTTCAGTGAAGTTTTAAAAACTTCTTCCTTCAGTACTCAATATCCAAGCCATTTTCTACAGAAGACAGTTTTTATCTTTCAATTGCCAAAAAGATTCATTTTCCAAGTACCAAGTTCCTAAGCAAAAAGGCCTTATATTTCTGTGAAGGTGGATTCTTGGTTTACAAAAATATAGAGAGGCAAATTTGAGGGAATTTCATGCCCAAAAAATTAATTCAGGATTTTATCAGAATATGACACTGATTTGGTACTTTTAGTTGTGAAGACTGTGTAAGAAATTTTACAAAAGCTTTATTAGAAAGCATAGCTTTTGATAGAACTGTTTTTCCATCTGTGTTGATTTTTCTTCCTTAGTTTTTGCTTTTTCATTAGATTTGAGAGACCTACTTGCTGGTTTGTTTGTTTGTTTGTTTGTTTGTTTGTTTTAAAAATCTTAAAACATCTTGTTTGCTTGGTTTGTTTCTTTCATTTTCCTGGAATTCCTCAAAATGTAAGTGTATGAAAAGCAGTGTTTGGAGTGGACAAACTAATGTACAGCATCGATCCCATCTTGTAAGCACAGCAGCCCCGGAGAGAAATAAAACTTAAATAGATAATTTCTGTCAGCTTGCATAGCCCACTAGGTCTGAAACTTGAGAACTTTTTGCTGTGTGTTACGGTGTAACCCTGTCCTACTTGCGACACATGAGCTGATCATAAGCAGCAAACACTTTGGTTGTGTCAAACCTTTTATACCTAGTCTAAGGGACTCTTTCCCATGATCAGATGCCACACAGACTTTCAGGAAGGAAGTCAGAAATTATTTCCTGGAATCCATGTTATAATCTTAACACAGAACCCAGAAAAAATGGAAGATCAAATGTGATGTGACTCATATGTGCAGCCATTCCAACAAAATCCCCCAAAATTAAAATGTTTTCCTTGATATTTTCAGATCAGGCTGTTTCAGGCCATGGTAATCTTTGAGCATTAGTCAATTTGTACAGGTAGAAGATAGGCCAAAAACTTTGCAGGTTTGTGGAGTTGGTAGATATACAAAGCTCAGCTTTCAAGCTCTCCATGTTGTCATGAATTGCAAAAAGAGAATATGGTAATTTTGCAAAGTACATTTTTATTGTTCTTTTAGTCTTCATCTTCTCTTTCCCTCAACAGAAAACCCATTTTGTCTGTAGTCCTCCACAGTCAAACTGAAGGAATTGGGCTTCAATTAATGCCGCTTAGTGATCTATAAAATGCAGTGCAATGGATACAACACCTCTGAGACAAAGTGTTATGTTAGATTATTAAAGTAACTGTACTCTTCTTACTGGCAAAAAATTATGCAACATCAAGAACTATCTTAACTGCTTTGACTAATGAAGTTAAGTTGCATTTGCTCTGTCCAGTAGAGCTGATGGAAAAGCAGGGAAAGTAAACAGAGAAAACTGTATCAGTTCACAAAAATTTTGCCATGTGAGACAAACAAGCTAAACTTTTCAGATAGCTTAGATGTACTATAAAGATATACACAAATTTAAATACTTGATACAATTAAAAGGTCCTACAAGCACCTGACACATTACACATTTATTTTACATAGAAAATGAGCTCTGATTTGAAGTAATTTTCTTGAAATTAAAGGCCATACCTATAGACACCGCTTATCTTAGGATTTAAAACATTTAGTTTCTGATTCTGAGATACAGGGTATACCAATAACTGCAAAATAGCATCATGACCTCATTCTCAATGTCCTGTTTAGGACCTGTAAAAGACAGCTAAAATGTCAAGAAAAATTTAGGACAAAATATATCACTGGAAAAAAAGTGGTGCACATTATTTAACTTAAATAATGCTAGAGACTTCAGTGATCCCATTTGTGAGAGGGAGGGATTTTAAATTTTACAGGTCAGCGTTAGGAGTGTGCTTTTGCTTTCCCTATAAAAATATAACAGTTTGTCTGCAGATAAGTGTTAGCAAAAATTACAGTTCACAGATGCTTACTGAAGTCTTTCTGGGTTTGGATAGCTAAACCTTCAGAAATTTAGTCCTAAATAGCCAGAATCATGAATCTCACACCACCCTGTGCTTGTGAAACTGCACTCAGGCTGTAGAGGGACGATATGTACTATTGCAAGGCTGTTTCCAAGTAGCTGAGAGTCATAGCCAGGCGTTGAAGCAATGAACTATTATCCCACACCTACAATTCCTCCTGGTACCTAGGACTGTGATGGAGGAAGCTGACAGAGTTAAATGCAGACGGGACCAAAGCTGTCCAAAAGAGTGAAGGATGTAGTTTGTGTCACACTGACAGATCCTATGAAACAAAGGAGGAGATGAAGAGGGACTGGCTGAGTAAGGAAGATGACTCCAGTTGTTTCCCTGGATGACTCCAGAGAAATGAGGAGACTCCAGTTGTAAAGGAGTAGAATTGGAGCACTGGGAGAAGGTGACTGTGAATTAATTAAGCTAACGAACTGGAAGGAGGCAGCTGCTGGACTTGGACCCTGGGATTCAAGTGAGATGAGGGAAATGAGGAAGGGAAAAGAAATATCAGGGCTGGTGAAATGGGTGATGGAGGCTGGATGAAGAGCTGGGACCTGACTTAGCTCCTCCATTTCATTGCAAAAGAGGAGCCTCCCACTAATGCACTCCTTTGAAGGCACTAATGGCAGACGTTGGTGGCAAGCATTAAAAGAAAAATGCCACACAGCCTTCTTTACATTATTCCCCTGTGGTCCCTCTTGCCACACAGATGTGGGATGTAGAGGAAGCAGGTGACAACACCCTGTATGCAGTCCCTGGTCTTGGAAGGTCCACTGTAATGGAGCAGGACCATTTCAAAGGAAGTCCTGCTCAGAGCTGGAGTGGTGCACGCTCCCTTTTTCTGTGGGGGGTGCTGCAGATGCCAGCATGTACAGGCTGGAGCATGTTCAGTACAGATGGAGTCTTTGAAGAATTTAGCTGACAAACTCTTAAATGTCTTTACTAAACTAGTGCTAATTGAAAATTTTCAAAGGTTTATAGCTTGGCCAAATGTGGGTGGATTTTCAAAGAGATGGCAAAAGGCACATCCCCAAGAGCAGGGCCATCCCTTCTCCAAATGTTATGCTTCTGTTCCAAAGCACATTCTCCTCAATTAAATATAGCAAGAAACAACATACCAATATTTTTCTTTAATTTCATTTTCAGAAATGGCTGAATCATTTTTGCTAAAACGTTCCAAAATAATTGAGACTTGGGCAAACATTCTGCAGACTAAATATCAATTTAGAAAGCAAAGTTTAGCAAAGGGAAATACTGTCTTACAAGGGGAATACCTGTTCTGTCTAAAATAAATTGAGAGGACAAGTTTTAGGAGTCCTTTTCCAGAAATTAGGAAGAGAAGGACTGGTAGTAAATTGCTGCAGATTTGTAGCACTGCTCATGAGGACAGAATTTGTCTTTAAATGCATTCCTCACATTTAAATGCTTACGCAGGTTAATTCAGTGCAGATATTACTAGTGAGTGATTTGCCTGCATGGGAAGGTTACTTCTGTGGTGTTGCCAAATTCAGTGAGGCTTTGGCAGTTACACAGTGATAGCAAATCACCCAGTCACGCAAATTAAAGTTCCCTCAGGGTGGCTTTAATTTCTGTATCTAACTTGCTCAAAATGCTTTTAAAATTTGCATTGTAGAGTTAGCGTGATTTACTCATTCGAAGTATGTCCTGTGCCCTCTCTCTTCACCCTTGGATGTTTTACTAACTTCTGCTTTTTCATAATATCCTGACTGAGTGCCCCTCTGCAGTGGCAGAATTTCCAGCAGGTGAATACTGACTTTGCATTCTGCTTTCCAAAGGAACTACAGGTTATGTTTTTTCTGTTGCACCCAAACAAATCTAAGTAACGCAAATTCTAACCATCTGTATTAAAACAATGATGCACACCTTTGAGGCTGCTGGAGAAACAGCAGATTTTGCCATATATCTAGAATACTTACCTTTACATCCCACCCCCTGCACCTTTTTTTACAGAAATGGTGGATAATACATTTCCCTTAGGGAGGATTTAAAAGCATTTTCCATTATGATGGCTAACATGTAGGCTCCTATCACTGTGGAGATGAAGCCTACTTTCACCAAAACAAAATTTACTTTCCTCTGGATAGCAAGTTCCACACTGGAATAGGCATCAAGGCAATTGTCAATTCACACAGTAACTTTTGCACTGCTCACCTAATTCAGGTGGTGGGGAACAAATGACACTTCAGTGTATTGGATGCCATAGACATAAACCTGAGATCCTAGAAATCGAGTGTGGACCACCAAAGATGTGCCTGTAATTTGCAAAAGCTTGGTGTGTCCATGGGGATCCCAGAAAACTTACAATGCCATTTACCTCAGAAAGGAGAGATGTTCAGCTGGGAAGTGAACATAATACAGCCTGAGGGAAGCAGTATTGTCCCAGGTTCTGTGCTATCAAATTGTTTCATCAGGCAAATTGGAATGAGGGAAGCACTCAACTGTCAGCGGTATGTTACCGTCACTGGTGGAACTGGAAAAATTTTTTGAGAAAATGGTAGAAGCTTGGAAGAGAGATACACAGAAGGAATCAGTGAAGAGTAACAGGCAGTTGTGGATTTTATATGCAATTCATTGAATGGTTCCTTGAATTGCACCAGTTGCATGTCAGAAAGTACAAGCAGAGACCTCTGGACTGGGCTTTACATGGAGAGCTGTACCTGTACAAATGTCTTGTCTGGAATTTAGAGAACATGTTAAGCTTTTGTATGTGGGCTCTGGGAGCTCCTCTTGTTCCAGTCTGTATTGTGCTAACAGCCCGTAATCCTAACAGAAGACCGTGTGTTTGTTGTGGTAGGGGGGAAAAGAAGAAGAAAAAATTTGCCCATTTAGTCTTAAGTATATTTCTAACCCTAAGAAAGGCTATGTGAGGTATCTGTAAGGAGTCTCTCTCAAAGAAAGGTTCTTTACCATTGCTCAGAAAGTAGTACAGCTTGAGGTATTTTACACCAGCCTATAAGGCACTAGATTTAAATTGGTGTGCAGTGAAACATTTAAATATACTATAGCAAATGAAATATGGTCCAATAGGTTTTTTATGGTCCGGCTATGCTTTTTCTTTTCAATCACTAGCCTGGGGGAAACAAGTCGGCTTTAAAATGTCTATTTTAGCTATGCTTTTATCACCTCTGTCTTTTAGGAAGTTTGATTTCTTTTTTCATTTCTTCTCTTTGATAAAAAAAGAGCTGAGATCTCTGAATGGGTTATTTATCTCTTATGTTTAATCTATTTATCTGTCAATGGACATGCTGCTTTAGAAGTGTTTTATATTACTAATTAATTTAATTTCACATACTGTACTCCATGTTAACACATTTTCTATTATACACTATAATGCGATACAGGGCCTTCCCTCAGCAACCTTACCTTAAAGCTTTAATTGCTTTCCTCTAAGATTCAACTCATGTTTGATTTATCTGATTTCTTTGTATAAAGATTCCCTGGTTTACAATGTGTACGCAAACCATTAAATTGGTGTTGATGTTTATCCAGCAAACTTACCAATTGGTGATAGTATACATCCCTTTATGAATTTATGACTGGGCAATAAAAGAAGTGTCAGAAGCCCTGTTGTTGTCTCTATCAGGTCACTCTGTTAGTTTATGTTTAGAAAGACAACATGGCCTGCCACTGACTTACACAGTGATTTGAAGGATTGACGCCTGCAGTCAAAATCTGTTATGAATTTCTAGCCGTGAAATGATTTTTTTTTTTCCTTTTTTGAGGGGAAAAGGTGAATATATTGGAGAGGAGAAAAGGGGTAAGACAGCTTGAGCAGGTTTGAAGACAGTGCGGACTTCATCTGACATACATTGTTGTTTACATAATGGAAACGCTGAACCAAAATGCCAGATCCCCAAGCTATGTGAAGTTCAGAGTCTGGATCCAAGTATTGCAGATTGAATTCTCTCTGGCTCTCAAGAACCTAAATGTAGATACCACATATTAAAATGCATGAAAATGAATGATAGTAAATAATCAATGTAGAGTGGGAAATCTGGTCCTTTGATCTGTCAGGTTTCATCACATAACACAAGCATAAGGACATATGGTATTTTAAAGCTGCATTTGAAGAGATGCCTACGCTGACTTTTATCCTTATTTACAAATAGTCAGCAATAAAGGCTGTAATCTTGCAGATAACACTATGGATGTGCATAAGTCTTCTTGCACAGAGTTCATTTTAGGATTGAGATGTGATTAATACAGCTAGGAAACATTTGGAAAATGCATGCATACTTTTGAATGCATTAAGTGAGCCCAATATTATAGCTCTTAAGTAAAGAGTAGGTAGATGTATTTATCTCTGCCCATTTGTTTCAAATCCAGAAAGCTGTATTGTTTCTGTAAAACCTCTTCATTAGCTATTTCGTTGTTACATTTACTTCCCACTCATTAAAGATCCATCCCACTTTCCTTACGTATGGATGACGTCTATCGGCTTAAATGAGAACTAATTGCACAGGAGGTGAAAGTATTCAAATTAGGATTACCAATATATGACCACACGGAAAAGCAAGCATGAAATATTCTAATTCTTTTTAGATGCAAAGTAACTTATGAACAAAACCCATTGTGGCTGACTCTCACAAGCTTAAAGCATTGTGAAAGAAAAATTAAAATGGGCAAGGCTAATTAATTTGCTAAAATCCATTGTTAATGCAGTGTTTTCAGTCCTCCTGAATGCTGCTCTCATGACATTTGGTGTCTTTCTAAAGGACCGTCCCAGCTGTAAATATTGTTTTTTCTTTCCTCTGAGAATATAAGCTTCCATTTAAATAAGTAAATTCCTAGACCTCATGATAAAATAGAAAGCTTGGAAGCCAGAATAGCATGCTTCTTAGACTTTAAAGGCAAATAAAGATCAGCCTGTGTATTCCTTTTAAAGTCTTTTTCTGAAGTGTCATGATTTTTAACTTTTTTTGAACTCTGATGTTGGACTGTTTTGGATGAGGGAAGGGGTAAGAAGGAGAGAGCTTTTTGGCTTTCAATTTTTGGGATTAGCAAGGAATGAGTGGCTGCATGGGTATTCTAAAGGCTTTTTAAAAACTGTGTCACATATACCAGAAGACATAGTATCATCTGGCAAATTGCTGCTGAATGAAATAGTAATCAAAATATGTGACAAAAGCTACGAGCTCTCTCCGATGACTCCGACAGGGCTTATGCTACGGTGGGATTATTGAAAATCTCCTTTAAAACTCTGTGCAGGAAAGCCAAGCCACTGAGGACTTCAACCCACTAGCACTTTTTCCTAGCAGTGGCATTTGCTGCTGTGAATTCAGGGCTCCGTTGACTTTGGCTGATCTGAGCATTGCTCCCTGTCGGGCGAGCTTGCAGGATCGGGCCCTTGGATGATACATGTAGGACTCTGGAAGACCAGCTTTTACTGCTCATATGTTTGGCAGGCAGATTTGATAATCAGTGCTGTTCTAGAACCTTACACCATCTCAGTGAATATAAATTGATGGTGTAAAGCAAATGGGCAACTGGCAGGAAGCCAAACACGGAGGGGAGAGAAGACGGTTTATTGTTGAGGGGGCAGCCCGGTGTTCTACAGCAGAGCTTTCTGTTCACAACAGCTCTGCAGAGCTGCTGAGTTCGAGTGTGGCCTCTGAAGTGTATGAAATAATAACAGTTTTATTTCTCCTGACACAAGCACGGAAGCTGTTTGCTGCCACCTCAGAACTGTTACCCTGCAATGCAAAAGTACCAACAAGGCAGGCTGGATGCAATGTTATTATAAACAGTGCCGCAGTAAACTTCAGGAAAAGCCCATTATACGGTGATAGCCTGTTTGTCAGGAGAAAAGTTCACTAATGTATATGGGAAGCAGAGCTCCTCATTCGCTGATATGTCTGAGTCTATTTTGTTGCACTTTTACCTTTATTTACTGTGCAGGTGCTGCTGAGAATAACCTCAGAAAACACAAAAAGATGGGAGGCCATGTACTCAGCTAGTTTAAATTGGCAAAGAAATGGTGTCAATTCAAGGCACTTGATGCTATGGTCCATTGCTTATTAATCCTTTCTAAAATTTTAGGATTTTGGGGGTTAGGGAAGGAAGAGTGTTTTCTCTGTGGTTGTTTCATTACTGCAAATCACTGAATGAAAGGTGCATTTAAAATAAAGTAATGAATGAATGATAGCAGGAAAAAAATTGAAGATATGTACAGGATAGAATTAAATTCCATTTTAACTCTAATTTGTGTTCCTATGCAATCAGTTGCAGTGATATGAGCTGAGAATTTCAATGAGGCCTCAGGGAGTTTGACGCCCATTTCTTATTTTGTTTTGATGGGATTAGCACCCCTAAACCTAAAACTTCTTTGAAAGTCAGCCATAATGTCAGTCCTTCCAACATGTCTTAATCCTTTCTGTTTGTTTAATTATTCCAGGAATTATTCTGTGCTTAAAAGAAATGCAAGTACTACCTTTTGTAGTTGGAGAAATATCATGATTCATTCATCAGTCATAGATCTTAAGTGCCTGTCTTATAAAACTCGAGGGTTTTCACTACCCTCCCTGTGCTCTTAAAAATCTGGTTGCTGATTCAGGTGTCTTTTCTTGATGCAGAAACCTACTGCTACACTCTGTAAGCTCATCCCTGGGTTCTGTCATCAGTTGTGTATTTTTCCTCTCCTGACATAGGTTCAGGCACATGGGATCTCTCAGCCTCCCTTTATCCACCCAAAATCAGCTTCTTTTTTCCTTTCTTGTTTTCTTCTTCCAGGGAGTGATGTAGTAAGGTTTTCATTGCTTGTATTCCTTAACATTCATGAAGACATTTAGATTCCTGTCTGGAAAGTATTCTTAATACATACAAATATTAAGTTATGCTAATTCCTCAACTTAATTTACTGGCAAGTTTCTCAAGATAAACATGAAAATGGCACGAGTCTTTTGTAATGCTAAGAGCATGTTCAAATTTTCTCTGAACTCCAACAGCATATGAAAATTTTAAAACTTGTAAAGGAGATCTGCCAACTTCACCACTATGTACTAGTGAATAGTGGAATAAAAGAAAGAATAAGTCAACTTTTTAACATTTTGTTGAGGAAATCATTGTTTGTTAAAAACAGGTATGTTATGCAAATCAAGTGATTTACTGAGAGTCAGTTCTTACTTCCAATAACTAGATGAGCCAACTCAACAGTGGCTAGAAAGCCAAGAAAACAGCATATAGATTAAGATTACTCAAAACTTTTGTTCCTGCATAAAAGAGATGCAAATTGTACCATCTTACTATTGCTTATGAGTAAAGGCTAAAATCTTGCTTCTTCACCTCCATTTAAGATACAGAGCTAAAACCATGTAACAGTGTCTGTGATAGCTTTCACTGACTGAATTTGGGATGAGTGGCCTCCTGTCCTGTCAACATACTTTGCAGAGCCAGTAGAGGCAAGCTAATCACAAAGATGGAAGGAATAGGATTTTCAAGGCTGAAAAAGTAATTTTAAAAGCATGCCACTATTCCTATGTGGAGTGGATTGAGGTAGAAGGCCAGGCTCTGAGAGTTATTTCTGCAATTTGCAGGAGATGATTTTTAACCTCATTCAGGTAAAAAGAAGGAAGAGGATTAATTCTTTAAAATCAGTATAGAATTCAGATTTCTGCACTCCTTTTTTTCATAAATACATTTAGAGTCAAGTATTAGGATGGATGTGCATATTCACCTGCTGTTTCTTATGGAAGTCACACATCATTTCCAAAACTGAAGTGTGGGTAGGAACAGAATATCAATTTATCTGTTTACTGTTGAAGTTCTTATCCTGTCTATACCCACGTCCAGAATATCTGAAAGCCCCCTGGGTATTGCATCTTCATTGCAATGTAAAAATCCTTCCCCTCTTCAGCTGTTTCTCCCTGCTTGGTTTTAGGGAATTAATTATCATATGGTTGCCATCTATTCAGAAAATTACAGGATAATCCCAGTGTTTGAACACCATGTCTGAATCTCAGTCTCCACTTGGGCAGGACACATGGTGTGAGAGACAGCTGCTAAAAACTGTGCAGCTATTACAGTGTGTCAGTTTATAAGCCGTGAAGAGTATGCACCAGCTCGCAGATTGTTGGTAGGAGTGTGGTACTTTGTTATAAATATATTTTATTGATTGTAAGGAGATTTTATTAAAAAGCTATCCAGAAGAAATGGGCAGTAAAAGACCAAGTAAATTGCTTGGCTTTCATTTTAAGTTGCCTAATTTCTTAAGGGTTTATGGGGGCTCCACAGGCTCCCAAAATACTGAGAGAGATTATTCTCACTTAGTGATAGTGGATAGTTGTGCACTGGATGTTCAGCAAGATGGTGGTCTCTGAGGAGGGCATCCAGTCTCACATGGAAAGGTCAACAGGTTCTATTAAACCAGATCTTAAATACATTTAGGTGACTAAAAATGCAGGTGAAAACTTGTCAAATTGTGGAAGGCAACTAAATACATTGCATGCCCAGCTCCCATGGAAATCAGGTACATTAGCCACCTGACTCCTATTCTGTTTAATCGTACATAGATTTGTCTTTAGGTCCCTAAATGTTTCTATGGTTGCACCAAACACTTCTTGCTTCTTTTCAGATTAATGTTAGCTCAGGGCACCTGCCACATAGCAGAACAGTACATACTTCTAAAAAAAACCACTTTGGATCAAGACTTTTTCATGTGTAAATATTATACATTCTTTTAACATTTTCCTAGTAAATATTTTTAAAATGTTACAGATCTATGGCAGATGTTGCTATCTACTGTTTCCTAAGCATGTTATGTGATGGGTTGTGTGTGTATCTGTGTTTTCATGCTTTTTCTGTTTTAAGCCTAGGGAAATCAGCATATTGCGCTCAGTGGCAGTGGTAGGCAGAACATCAATGTGGAGTATATATTATTACACCTAAGACTACTGGCAAGTTGTGCAAATACAAACAGAAATGGAAAAAAAAGTGCAAGACCCAAATAACTGAGATTATAAACCACCTGCAATAATTTGCTGAGGCCTTTTAATACTTTTTAAAATCTGAGGCTTATCAATAAATTAATTCAAACTCCGCAGAGGAACTCTGAAACAAACCAGAGATGCACAGGTGTTGGTCAAACCCTAATGTAATTTGATAATTTCCCATCATTCCCACCTCAGCCCTGCTGAAAACCAGCCTCTCAGTCCCGCTGGCTGTGGGGCTTCCCAACACCCATACTTCCTGTTCTAGGGCTTCCCAACACCCATACTTCCTGCTCTAGAGAACCTCTCTGCTCCTCAGCCACCTGTTACTCTGACTTCCCCAGATTCTCTTTTCTGTTCCAAGTTGTCTTCCTGAGGTTGAGCTAAATCCTTTACCAAAATAAAGCCTACATCTTGCTGCATTAGCATCCCTATTTCTCCTGACCTTAAAAACACCTTGCAAAGCTACTTCCTCTTCCATGTGCTTGCCCTCTCATCTCACATACCTGAGCTGCCCTTCAGAAGCCGATTAAATTTAAATGTAATCATAATCATATCACTTTAAAGAGGATGCATGAGCACTAATAAATGCTTCAAATCAGGCATAACACTTTTTCAGATGTTTTATTCTTTTTACACCTATATTCTAGAAACCCTTGTCCAAAAGGACCATTTCAATTCAAAGCCCTCAACCTCCCACTCCCAAAACCACAAAATGTCATGACTTCTGCTCTGAACCTCATAACAGTCACCGGTAGCTGGATATATCAATGCTGGCTACTAACAGCCCCTTATTATTTCCTATCACCTGTTACAAGCTCTTGTCTGTTCAACGAGACAAGTCTCCAGGTCTTGGTTCTGCAGGAATTTCAAAACCCTGTACACAAGCTGCCAGTGTAGAAATTGCCAACTTGTGTTGGCTGTTCTACTCAGATGCAGAAAAGAGGCCTTTCCAGGGAGAGGAGAGCATATAGTCTTCTCTTCTGGACTCACTCAGAAAATAGCAAACAGAATCTACATATGCTTTGGAAAGTAGATATCCTTTGAAGACCTGAGCTGCAGTTTCCCCTCGCAGAATATTGGAAATGCTTGTAAATTTATGCAAATTCATGGCTTAGAGTTCATCTTTGAGATTTTGGGTTCAGACACAGTGTGAGACTTCGCCTGAACCACAGCAGTTTCACCTAGTTGCCACATGAAAGCATCGATTGCAGCACTGCAACCAAAAGTCTTACAACGTTTGCCAAAACTCAGATGAACTCCTGAATAAACCTGGCCTTAACTATGAATAGTTCAGGCTTTCACTATTAATGTGGTGTCTTTGTACTGCAAAAGTTGTTGCAGCCATTGCCTTTGCTTTGCAGATTGAGTGTATATATATATATATATCTATATATCTATATATAGATATATAGCTATATATATCTATAAAACCAGCTAAATACAAATTAAACTATGTACATTAAAAATTAAAACATAAACCCTTATTTTGTGATGACTAGTTTTCTTCCCTTTTAGTAGGTCATGAATATTTTCTGGCATGATATGTCACTAGCTTATAACTTCATTAAGCTGCAGTCCATACCTTACCCTTTCACTAGATCCCTGAAAAGAACTTTTGTGTGTGCCAAACAGATATCCACTTGGTCTGTGGCTCTTGAAAGGTAAATTGCCAAGTTCCAACAAGCAAATTAAGAGGTGCAATGAGAGTTAGCTGTTGCATTCTATCAAATCCTGCTACTGAATGTGTTGAAAAGCTTGCCCAGAGCCATGGCCTCACATATTTATGGTATGAATGGGAGACACTTGGAGCTATGTATTGCCATAGTTCCCATTTCTTTTGTAATAAACTAGCTCAGCAGATGTAGCTTAGGTAAAAAGGAAATTCAAAGTCTCCTACTCAGAGACTAACCAAAACAAAGTTCTCCCTCCAGTCCTCTGTCTATGAGCCAAACTCAGAGCCAGACCTTACTTGTACTGATTAGTGTTTTATTCTGTGTGTAACCCAAGGAAACTCAAAGGGTTCCCAGATGGAATAAAGTGCTGCTTAATAGCACCGTGTAAGTATCACTGCCAGAATGTGGCACAAAAAATGTTTAAAAAATCCAACTTTCCATTTATAACACAACACAGATTAAATCATAGCAAAAGTTTTCCAAGTCAGTTGCATCATTCTCTTCGTTTATAAGTTTTGGTGCTGAAGACATCAGTTCTGGGTAGCTTAGCTTTTCTTTTATGATAGATTTTTCAGTATTAGTAACTAATTCACATCAAATAATTCCATACTTGTGGCTTAACCTGTGCCTATGTTCTACAGGCTTCAGAGTATTTAGTATCGCATTTCTGATGTGATTTACCCTGCCTATTCCACCTGTTTAGTAAAGTAAAGAATTAAGATGTTCTACTGAACTTTGTTGATTTTATTTAGCCTGATGGGTGCACAATAGCTCCAAATTAAAGCAGAAGCAAAAGATGAGCCCAAGATCTACAAAACAGCAGAACCTGAAGGATCATGGATTAAACTAAAGACCTCTAACAAAGCTTGTACTTTGATCCAGCAAGGTGGTGGTGAGGGAGATAACAATACACATTTTTGTGCTTGTTGATACTTTCACTCATGTACTGTACCAAGATGTTTCAGAAAACATTGATTACAACTTTCTACACCGTTTTTTCACAATTTACATAACAGCATCTGAATCTCAAGAAAAAAAGGCTTTCTATATTAATCAGTAAAGGCTAATAAATTTACAATTCAGCTTCCATTGAAGTCTTCAGAGAACTTCTGTTGCCTTTGTGGGGTGGTAGGTTGGCCCTTTAGCATACCTTTCATGCCTAACAGTGCATGAATCTTTTGTATTTCTAGCTTTATCTAATATTGTTGCTTAACTCAATTACATATAAAAGTGCAAAGAGTCTCCTCGCTCTTCGCAGCTTAACCCACCACTTGTTGTTACTTGTTTATGACACATTTTTCTACTTTATAGTCTTTAATCTGAAATTATATCAAGTGCTGTAATAAAACTGAAAGAGATAATATCTATGGCATTTCCATTCCTCTGCTCTGGTGATAACATTATTTAACAACACTAGGAAGTTAATTAAGAAAGACCTTGCTGTCATAAATCCATGTTGCCTTCCTCATTAAATTAGGCTTTGCAATGTATTGCTGAAGTTCAGAAAACTTTTCTGGACATTCAGCAATGGGTGCTTCACTAAATAGTCCACAATATGTTACGTACTCTTTTACAGGATGAGGATCTATTTAACACTAATGCTTCTGGGGTTTCACATGTTTAGATCAGATTAATTCTGAATCTTCCTTTCCTTTGAAATCATTAGGAAAATATTTCTGCTTTTTGGATATTTAAGGTATTTAATCTTTTCACAGCCATGTTTGCTCTCATTTACATGTTATATTATCCCTATTCTGTGTTTCCTTGAATTCTTGATTTATGCAGTTCTCCATCCCAGCTAACAGAAGCCAGCTACTGATTGAATATACTAGTTCCTTGCCCATTATCATTCATCGTGAACATGGGGTTTTTCCTATCAATTGTAAATCCTGTCTATAGTGCAGAAAAAAATGAAACTGGGCTTTATCTTCATGGCTTTGTGAACCCTGCATTCTTTCATAATGCATTTGTAAACCATTTTCTGTAAGAATTTGGTTTAGGGCAATCAAAAAAGAACCAGCTCCATAGGTTAGACAGGGGTTCAAATTCAATTAAATCAGCCCTGTAGGAACTGATTCCCTGAGTATATTGCAAAGCAGAGCACTGGGATTGTTTGGGACCAGACTTGTGAAAATCCTTATGTGGTCCTGAACTTTTCAAACATGTAACCTGAGATTCTTTAGCTTACCCAATCTTGAAAAAAGAATTGTTCAGTGAGATGACTTAACCATCAAAGATGGTTGTAACTGTACTGTGTGAGTATCACTGTTTAATATTTAATGCTGTTTCCATTCCTCTGTCTATATGATTCACAAATTCCTGACCCAAATTGGAAAGGCTAAATAAAAAGATCTTGTATTAAACGACCACCTGCCTCAGTCATAGCCAGTAATTTAGGCAATCATGAAAAAACATTGCAGAAATTAGTAAATGCAAAATTTGAGAACTGTCACATACCTGAATCTGGTATCTACAACAACCCTTTGTTTGAAGTACCTTACATCAAAACCAGTGACTGTATAGGGTCAGGAGTGGATGTTTGCATCCAAATTGTGTTGATGGGGCTGATCTTTAGCATAAATAGATACTTCTGGTAAGCCTGCCAATAGGTGAAGATTCACATTTTGAAGAAGAATAATCTAAGGCTCACCAGACAGTTCCATTTTGCAAAGCCATTAAAAGGGACACAGTTCTGCCTCCTGATATTAATGAAAGGAACACTATTTTTAGTAGTGCTGATTATTTTCTTGACTTGGATTAAGTAAGGTGTTCTCACCCCCCCCTATTTGCTCCAGGTCTTTTCTCAAGAGATTAACAAAGCAGAACTTGATGAGACACTTCATTCTAAATAGGAAAGAGAACTATTTAGAAGTAATCTTTCTGTCTTACAGCTTAACTTTGTTCATCACTTCAAGGCCTTCTCAATATGATTTTTACTTCAGGGTTTACAGTATTTTTATTTTTGTTTGCCTCCATTACTTCTGAGACTACTTTACCATACTGATTGTTTAGTGGTTTGAAAGACTGTCTCCCTTAGCTTCATTGCAGATTTTGGTCTTCAAGTATTGTCTTTAATTTTACTTCTTGTTGGGGTATATCTGTTTGTTCTAATATGCGTTCCATATTGTCTTTTTAGTCTTTGTCTGCAATAATTGTAAGATAGTACAGACAACTCTTAAATATTTGTCTGAAATATGGATTTTGTATTTCAGAAGCTTAAAGTAATGTTTTGGTATGTTTACTGAAAGGTTAAGTTTCTTAAATTAGGCTTCAAATCAAATTCTAAGGAATATAATGGCAAAACTCTTACTGACTCAATGGAAATAGGATTTTATATCCAAACATCTAGAAGATCACATACAATATCTAGGAGAAGAAAATTGCTGTAATACTGTTTGGTTTTATTACTACGCATTGTGCTTTATGTCTGGAGACTGACCTGAAAACCCATTGGTCCAATATCACTGTTCCTCTCTCTCCAGTACTTTCTTGTTACCTAAAATGTATTTTTAAATCTTTTCAATCATTTAATCTTTTCCATAGCTACCAATTTTACCTCTTTTTAATCTATCAGCAAAATTTAAGTCAAACTTTGAGTGTCTCTCTCTCCTGCAATTCATTCTGCCTTTCAACTGCAACAGAAATATTTTCGGTTAGCTAGCTTTAGAGTCTTATAAATAGCAACCATAATATTTTCCTGTAGCACAGTTATTGCTGCATTTTCTTTTTTGTTGCTTTGTTTGTTTGGATTTTTTAAAAATTCTTTTCTACCTTAAAAAGTGCACCATGAAATTCCTACCATCCCAATCAGATATTCTTCCATTTTCTCCATAGATTCTTTTCTCCATTCATTATGTCAGACCATCCCAGTATTTATCCTACTTTCAGGGAACTCACTGCCTGAAAATTCAGAATTAAAAGACCAAAGTGTCTGTTTATTCTTATGTGTCAAAACCCCTGAAATGTTTGATAGCTTTGCAAGAAATTGGGACAACAATCATATATTAATATTTTCATTAGGAACCGCAGTTCTTCTTCACAGAAAATAGAGCCAAATTGTACTTGATGTGTGATAATGTTTATTGTCACCCTTCTTGTCCATGTGAATAGTCACCATTTTCAAAATCACTGTACGGGCTACTTACCCTCCTTTTAATTTACTTGAAGGAAAATTTTCAGGGGGAAAATTTTGCATAAGAGATTGCAAATTGTTTTTCTTCTTACAGCACCAAAGGGTATGGTTTTCTGTCATTGTTCTGTTTCCATTGCAAAGATGGGAATTTCTTCTACCACTACACTGCATATCACTTTATTAATCATCTTTCTTCCCTTCCTTAGAATATCCATTTTTTCCCTGTAACTGTGCTTCTCAAGCTTTCATTTTGCAAACCACACATCTGGTCATCTTTCTTTTTTGTTGTGTCTAAAAGCAGCCATATGTCATCAGCAACCCTCTCATGTATATTGAACTTCCTTAGCACATCAGCTTGTCTCTTTGAATGTGTTACCTGATGTCTTTAAAGTGGCAAAACACAGAAAAGTGGGTCCTCCTAGTCTTTTGTTCATCAGACAAGAAAGAGTAAGGAATATGGGAGAGACAGGGTGTTTACGCCGTTGTTCCATATCTATTCTAGCTTTGCTTTTTAATTTCTCCTTGCCTTAGTTCAACAAGCAGAATATGGCTCAAATTAGCTCTAGACTATCCAGCACTTAAGTATGGCTTTCCTTCATTGATTGGGAGGAGCCAGGGCTGCCAATGCTGGTGTGGTTTTTGTTAGATCTTCCACAACAACTCTGATTCTTCAGCTAAGTCTGTCTGTCCAGGTGCTTTATTAGGTGTTCACTGTTTTTAACATGAGTGGTCTTCTCTGGGAATTAACAGATATAACAACAGTCCTTCTGCTCGGGAAAGAGGCATTAAGTGCTTGAGAACTATTACAATGTGTCTGGCAGCATGTATGTAAATAACAGAGAAGAATAATGATACTAAGAGATCTAGATCAAACAGGTAAACTTTAATTAAAGCTTGAAAAGCTTTTGGTTCAGGAGATACATTCAGTCTTTTCTAAAAGCATGCTTAGTAAACTTGGTTCTGTGGTACTGTATGTGGAGGTCCCTCTTCTCCTTCCCCATTTAGAGTGGCATTACATAGTTAAGACATTAAAAATGTTTTAAAGTGATGAGATGGGTGATATCTGAAGTAACTAGGACCATGATTTAAATGTAGCCCTACCAATGCATAGTCTGTCAGGGGAACGGGCTCATAGCACTTTCTGTTGTTGAATGTTGAAAATTCTGGAATGCAAGTGCTTCCTCTGCTTCCTAAAAGAGTTGCAGTCTCACAGATAATCAGAAGTGCACCCATTTTGGAGCTCAGTTCATTATCTGAAGCATGGCTTGATCATCCACAGATAGAGGACCAAGTGTCTTGTGGCACTGCTATTTGACCATCCGGTAGCACTGAAGAGTTCATGAGATACCCATGGTTACCTTGGCAATAAAGTGATGAGATAGTAGAATGGGAATTTTTAGAGCTGGTGAGATTTTCTTTTTTTATGACTGTTAACTCATTTGTTACTGAGATTAACGTTTAAACAGACAATTAGGGAATGCTTTTAATAGGCTGAGAAAAGTTAAAGGATGTCAGTGTATTCTTTAATCCTGCCTTTTGAAACAATCCCTAGCAGTTTGTACTCATTATGCCTTTTAAGAGTGAATAATTTAGATTCTTCTTATTAGAAACTCCCCTTTATGTTCCTTCCTCTGAATAGAATTTTCTAAATAAGAAAATAAACTAATCTTATATGAAATTCTATAACCTGTACCTCTGTCTGAGTAAAATTATTATGTACGTATATATAAACTCCCAAGTCTACCAAATCCAACTATGCTGGGCATAAGTGTCATTTAATTTATTGGAAGAAAATTGACCACACTTACATTGAAAAAAAAACCACTTTAAATTACGCAGGACAGTGCTGAAAAGGCATCATTAAACATCTTGAAACCTTGCCTTCACATTTGCGATGCTTTTGGCAGGGTTTGGGTCATGAAATCCCAGCCCTTATATGTTCAGAGCAAAAGGAGCCCTGTCACACCCTTCTTCAGTACATACCTGTGCATTTAAGGCTATAAATGCCTGCACGAGATTTGCAAAGCAGGTAAAGCTGTTAATTCATCTCAGGTAGTTACTTGATGATGAAGTGACTTATCATCATTGCAACCATACTAGAATGTGTATTCCTACCAGAAAGCTTAGCCACTGCAGGGGCGACTGGACTCACATCTCCCGGCATCCAGCAGTGTATAGACTAAACTATAACTTTTAGTAAGATAATATGGAAACCGACAACAAATTATTATTTGTGGTCTTTTTCCAGTTTTCAAGTGCAAACATACCAAAGTTTATTTTAAATCTGAGCCAGTCAGACATTTAGTAATATAGATCAAAGCAGAAATGAAGGCCTCCCATGCTTATTATTTCAATATGATGTCTGTTCTAATAAAGTGTAAGAATGCCTGTGATAGACTAACTAGTAGGAATTTTCTGGTTCTGTAGTTTAGCCTTAAATATATACATGTATTTGTAAATTAATCAGAAACATATTGTCGTGGTTTCAGTTCCTCGGAAAGCTGATTGTTTTCAATCCTTTCTTTAATCTTAGAAATATGGTGGCAGTCTGCCAGCACACTTTCAGATAAACAGTCCACTTCACATTTAAAAGCCGTAGAATCACTGATGTTGAAGGGGGGGAAAAATCAACAGAAAACAACACCAGTTTTCGCTCTCTCTGTCTTCCCCAAAATGTAGAACATTATTTAAACAAGTTAGAGTTGTTGTGCTATTGTCCCTCACTCTTAATTAGAAATAATAAAAGCCATCTGTGCAAGGTGAATTTTGATAAGATCTCGGCTTTTAAGTGTTTGTTGATCTTGTGTGTACCAATTTTCAAATGTCTTAATAGCTCCAGGATGGCTATCACACTGAGTAGGCTCAGTGATTTCCATCAAGCTCTGTGCTGCTGTTGAATGCAATTCACTTTATGCGTGGTTATATTTTGACTGAAATTTTAAAAACATACTATTCCTTACAGTACAATAAGTATTTAACAGGATGGAACTGTTTCCATTTGGAAGAGTTATTTTTTAGTTTTTTTTTTTTTTACAACAGCAGCTCCTCACAGTTTGGGATTAAACACAATTACAGTGAGGAGTTGTTTTACATGAATTGCATACTGGACAGCATTTGTGTGGCTGCTTTCCAAAGGCAGAATTTTCTAGTCTCATTTTACCCATTTTGGGGGGCCCACATTCAGGAGAAAGAACCCACCCCTCAACCCAGAAGGGGAAGGCTCAGAAGTGATTGTCTCGAAGCCTGGAAATGGAAGACAGGATTTCCTTTCTTTCAACCTGTGTTTTCAGTCAATTAAAATTTGTACTCAGGGCTTTTCGGTTTGAAGCCACCCCTGTGTCTGTGATGAGCAATCCTTCTTGTTTGTGCAGTCATTCATTATCTCCATTACCAAGAGGAGAATAGAGGACAATTACATTGTTTGGACGAATCAGAGTGTTAGGAGGAATATTTATCATGGTGGCAGAGTGCAGCACCTGACAGCGCACGATTGATGGCCAGGAATGAGTGTGAGTGGCCAAAGCAGTCTCATATGATGCAAATTACTGACTGTGGATTCCAATTTATCCTGTTCATTTTTCTTGCCTTTGCTGAAGACTATTAGTGGTTTTTGAAGCAGTGAAGGGGTCATTACTAATGTGGGCTAGAAGCAGGAGGGGGAAGGAGGGGAAAAGCCTTCTGTAATTACACAGCCTTCAAGAAAAGGCTGCAGGCCTAGCCAAAAAAGTGTCAACACTTAGCAATCAGAAAAATTTATTTTCTTTTTATCCTTAACCCATATTAACTCAACATTATCATCTTTCTTTGTTAATATTTGAAGAATATTAAAAGCTTGACTTCTATATTAATACAGGTCTCTTTAACCCTTTTTGCTGTGAAGTGATGTTGCTTTGCTAAATGTCAATTCATCAATGGCATTAAACAGTGCCTGCTTTTAAAAGTGTAGATAATGGAAAATTAAATATTCAGTCTTCTTAAAAAACTAATTCTAGATGACTGATTATTTCTTTTACAGAATAGTAGGTAGGGCATTGGAAACATATGAGAAAAAAATTATTGAAGTAGAGGTGCAAGAGGTTTCTGTGTTAAAATGTAATGTCAGTACAGGAGAAAATCAGTTTTATTTGGGGTGTTTAGGTGGTGTGATCTGTAAGCAGTATCAAAACCCCCTGAAAGTTTCATTTTGCTGTATAATGAATGATGTACATTTAAAACATATGCATATTTAATTTAATGCCTATTCAAACCCTACTTAGTCAGCTCTCTGGGGGTTATACATGAATTAATGATCTCCAAAAGCTTCTCCTAGCTATCACGATAGAGCATATTGATTATGTGTGTAGTAGGTGTATAAGGTTTCCCCAAAAAGCTCTTTGTGAAGGAAAGGGAGAGGCAAACAGGCAGGCA